>NW_026536114.1:0-68348 GCF_028551555.1 Melozone crissalis
CAGCTTGCAATCGAATGTTCATGTGAATAGAAAAGGCAGGAGAGTGGTCAGGTACTGTTTTCTCTCAGTTGGCAAGCTGCGCACACAATCGCAGTGTTGTACAGCTTGTTTCATCACCTTTGCCAAGTTGCCGCTCTCTCCGGCTCCCGGAGACGAAGAAGCTGCTTCTTCGCGCAAAGACGATTCTGCCGCTCACAGTGCTCTGCGGTGTGTGTCTTCTGCCGAAAGAGATCCGGGAGCTGTGCTTAGCTCTGCAGAGCACCGTACCTTCGTCTTTAGCCTCTCTTCTCGTCTACATCTTAGCAAAAAGCTTTTCCACTCTGTCTGGCAAGGAGAAACTGTGCCAGCACAGAAAACATCTCCCATCGTGTTCTAGAGGCTGCACGGAGGTCTGCCGAGTGTTTTGCAAGAAGAGAAAGAAAGTTGTCCAAAACAGCTTGCAATCGAATGTTCATGTGAATAGAAAAGGCAGGAGAGTGGTCAGGTACTGTTTTCTCTCAGTTGGCAAGCTGCGCACAGAATCGCAGTGTTGTACAGCTTGTTTCATCACCTTTGCCAAGTTGCCGCTCTCTCCGGCTCCCGGAGACGAAGAAGCTGCTTCTTCGCGCAAAGACGATTCTGCCGCTCACAGTGCTCTGCGGTGTGTGTCTTCTGCCGAAAGAGATCCGGGAGCTGTGCTTAGCTCTGCAGAGCACCGTACCTTCGTCTTTAGCCTCTCTTCTCGTCTACATCTTAGCAAAAGCTTTTCCACTCTGTCTGGCAAGGAGAAACTGTGCCAGCACAGAAAACATCTCCCATCGTCTTCTAGAGGCTGCACGGAGGTCTGCCGAGTGTTTTGCAAGAAGAGAAAGAAAGTTGTCCAAAACAGCTTGCAATCGAATGTTCATGTGAATAGAAAAGGCCGGAGAGTGGTCAGGTACTGTTTTCTCTCAGTTGGCAAGCTGCGCACACAATCGCAGTGTTGTACAGCTTGTTTCATCACCTTTGCCAAGTTGCCGCTCTCTCCGGCTCCCGGAGACGAAGAAGCTGCTTCTTCGCGCAAAGACGATTCTGCCGCTCACAGTGCTCTGCAGTGTGTGTCTTCTGCCGAAAGAGATCCGGGAGCTGTGCTTAGCTCTGCAGAGCACCGTACCTTCGTCTTTAGCCTCTCTTCTCGTCTACATCTTAGCAAAAAGCTTTTCCACTCTGTCTGGCAAGGAGAAACTGTGCCAGCACAGAAAACATCTCCCATCGTGTTCTAGAGGCTGCACGGAGGTCTGCCGAGTGTTTTGCAAGAAGAGAAAGAAAGTTGTCCAAAACAGCTTGCAATCGAATGTTCATGTGAATAGAAAAGGCAGGAGAGTGGTCAGGTACTGTTTTCTCTCAGTTGGCAAGCTGCGCACACAATCGCAGTGTTGTACAGCTTGTTTCATCACCTTTGCCAAGTTGCCGCTCTCTCCGGCTCCCGGAGACGAAGAAGCTGCTTCTTCGCGCAAAGACGATTCTGCCGCTCACAGTGCTCTGCGGTGTGTGTCTTCTGCCGAAAGAGATCCGGGAGCTGTGCTTAGCTCTGCAGAGCACCGTACCTTCGTCTTTAGGCTCTCTTCTCGTCTACATCTTAGCAAAAAGCTTTTCCACTCTGTCTGGCAAGGAGAAACTGTGCCAGCACAGAAAACATCTCCCATCGTGTTCTAGAGGCTGCACGGAGGTCTGCCGAGTGTTTTGCAAGAAGAGAAAGAAAGTTGTCCAAAACAGCTTGCAATCGAATGTTCATGTGAATAGAAAAGGCAGGAGAGTGGTCAGGTACTGTTTTCTCTCAGTTGGCAAGCTGCGCACACAATCGCAGTGTTGTACAGCTTGTTTCATCACCTTTGCCAAGTTGCCGCTCTCTCCGGCTCCCGGAGACGAAGAAGCTGCTTCTTCGCGCAAAGACGATTCTGCCGCTCACAGTGCTCTGCAGTGTGTGTCTTCTGCCGAAAGAGATCCGGGAGCTGTGCTTAGCTCTGCAGAGCACCGTACCTTCGTCTTTAGCCTCTCTTCTCGTCTACATCTTAGCATAAAGCTTTTCCACTCTGTCTGGCAAGGAGAAACTGTGCCAGCACAGAAAACATCTCCCATCGTCTTCTAGAGGCTGCACGGAGGTCTGCCGAGTGTTTTGCAAGAAGAGAAAGAAAGTTGTCCAAAACAGCTTGCAATCGAATGTTCATGTGAATAGAAAAGGCAGGAGAGTGGTCAGGTACTGTTTTCTCTCAGTTGGCAAGCTGCGCACACAATCGCAGTGTTGTACAGCTTGTTTCATCACCTTTGCCAAGTTGCCGCTCTCTCCGGCTCCCGGAGACGAAGAAGCTGCTTCTTCGCGCAAAGACGATTCTGCCGCTCACAGTGCTCTGCAGTGTGTGTCTTCTGCCGAAAGAGATCCGGGAGCTGTGCTTAGCTCTGCAGAGCACCGTACCTTCGTCTTTAGCCTCTCTTCTCGTCTACATCTTAGCAAAAAGCTTTTCCACTCTGTCTGGCAAGGAGAAACTGTGCCAGCACAGAAAACATCTCCCATCGTGTTCTAGAGGCTGCACGGAGGTCTGCCGAGTGTTTTGCAAGAAGAGAAAGAAAGTTGTCCAAAACAGCTTGCAATCGAATGTTCATGTGAATAGAAAAGGCAGGAGAGTGGTCAGGTACTGTTTTCTCTCAGTTGGCAAGCTGCGCACACAATCGCAGTGTTGTACAGCTTGTTTCATCACCTTTGCCAAGTTGCCGCTCTCTCCGGCTCCCGGAGACGAAGAAGCTGCTTCTTCGCGCAAAGACGATTCTGCCGCTCACAGTGCTCTGCAGTGTGTGTCTTCTGCCGAAAGAGATCCGGGAGCTGTGCGTAGCTCTGCAGAGCACCGTACCTTCGTCTTTAGCCTCTCTTCTCGTCTACATCTTAGCAAAAAGCTTTTCCACTCTGTCTGGCAAGGAGAAACTGTGCCAGCACAGAAAACATCTCCCATCGTGTTCTAGAGGCTGCACGGAGATCTGCCGAGTGTTTTGCAAGAAGAGAAAGAAAGTTGTCCAAAACAGCTTGCAATCGAATGTTCATGTGAATAGAAAAGGCAGGAGAGTGGTCAGGTACTGTTTTCTCTCAGTTGGCAAGCTGCGCACACAATCGCAGTGTTGTACAGCTTGTTTCATCACCTTTGCCAAGTTGCCGCTCTCTCCGGCTCCCGGAGACGAAGAAGCTGCTTCTTCGCGCAAAGACGATTCTGCCGCTCACAGTGCTCTGCAGTGTGTGTCTTCTGCCGAAAGAGATCCGGGAGCTGTGCTTAGCTCTGCAGAGCACCGTACCTTCGTCTTTAGCCTCTCTTCTCGTCTACATCTTAGCAAAAAGCTTTTCCACTCTGTCTGGCAAGGAGAAACTGTGCCAGCACAGAAAACATCTCCCATCGTGTTCTAGAGGCTGCACGGAGGTCTGCCGAGTGTTTTGCAAGAAGAGAAAGAAAGTTGTCCAAAACAGCTTGCAATCGAATGTTCATGTGAATAGAAAAGGCAGGAGAGCGGTCAGGTACTGTTTTCTCTCAGTTGGCAAGCTGCGCACACAATCGCAGTGTTGTACAGCTTGTTTCATCACCTTTGCCAAGTTGCCGCTCTCTCCGGCTCCCGGAGACGAAGAAGCTGCTTCTTCGCGCAAAGACGATTCTGCCGCTCACAGTGCTCTGCAGTGTGTGTCTTCTGCCGAAAGAGATCCGGGAGCGGTGCTTAGCTCTGCAGAGCACCGTACCTTCGTCTTTAGCCTCTCTTCTCGTCTACATCTTAGCAAAAAGCTTTTCCACTCTGTCTGGCAAGGAGAAACTGTGCCAGCACAGAAAACATCTCCCATCGTGTTCTAGAGGCTGCACGGAGGTCTGCCGAGTGTTTTGCAAGAAGAGAAAGAAAGTTGTCCAAAACAGCTTGCAATCGAATGTTCATGTGAATAGAAAAGGCAGGAGAGTGGTCAGGTACTGTTTTCTCTCAGTTGGCAAGCTGCGCACACAATCGCAGTGTTGTACAGCTTGTTTCATCACCTTTGCCAAGTTGCCGCTCTCTCCGGCTCCCGGAGACGAAGAAGCTGCTTCTTCGCGCAAAGACGATTCTGCCGCTCACAGTGCTCTGCAGTGTGTGTCTTCTGCCGAAAGAGATCCGGGAGCTGTGCTTAGCTCTGCAGAGCACCGTACCTTCGTCTTTAGGCTCTCTTCTCGTCTACATCTTAGCTAAAAGCTTTTCCACTCTGTCTGGCAAGGAGAAACTGTGCCAGCACAGAAAACATCTCCCATCGTGTTCTAGAGGCTGCACGGAGGTCTGCCGAGTGTTTTGCAAGAAGAGAAAGAAAGTTGTCCAAAACAGCTTGCAATCGAATGTTCATGTGAATAGAAAAGGCAGGAGAGTGGTCAGGTACTGTTTTCTCTCAGTTGGCAAGCTGCGCACACAATCGCAGTGTTGTACAGCTTGTTTCATCACCTTTGCCAAGTTGCCGCTCTCTCCGGCTCCCGGAGACGAAGAAGCTGCTTCTTCGCGCAAAGACGATTCTGCCGCTCACAGTGCTCTGCAGTGTGTGTCTTCTGCCGAAAGAGATCCGGGAGCTGTGCTTAGCTCTGCAGAGCACCGTACCTTCGTCTTTAGCCTCTCTTCTCGTCTACATCTTAGCAAAAAGCTTTTCCACTCTGTCTGGCAAGGAGAAACTGTGCCAGCACAGAAAACATCTCCCATCGTGTTCTAGAGGCTGCACGGAGGTCTGCCGAGTGTTTTGCAAGAAGAGAAAGAAAGTTGTCCAAAACAGCTTGCAATCGAATGTTCATGTGAATAGAAAAGGCAGGAGAGTGGTCAGGTACTGTTTTCTCTCAGTTGGCAAGCTGCGCACACAATCGCAGTGTTGTACAGCTTGTTTCATCACCTTTGCCAAGTTGCCGCTCTCTCCGGCTCCCGGAGACGAAGAAGCTGCTTCTTCGCGCAAAGACGATTCTGCCGCTCACAGTGCTCTGCAGTGTGTGTCTTCTGCCGAAAGAGATCCGGGAGCTGTGCTTAGCTCTGCAGAGCACCGTACCTTCGTCTTTAGCCTCTCTTCTCGTCTACATCTTAGCAAAAGCTTTTCCACTCTGTCTGGCAAGGAGAAACTGTGCCAGCACAGAAAACATCTCCCATCGTGTTCTAGAGGCTGCACGGAGGTCTGCCGAGTGTTTTGCAAGAAGAGAAAGAAAGTTGTCCAAAACAGCTTGCAATCGAATGTTCATGTGAATAGAAAAGGCAGGAGAGTGGTCAGGTACTGTTTTCTCTCAGTTGGCAAGCTGCGCACACAATCGCAGTGTTGTACAGCTTGTTTCATCACCTTTGCCAAGTTGCCGCTCTCTCCGGCTCCCGGAGACGAAGAAGCTGCTTCTTCGCGCAAAGACGATTCTGCCGCTCACAGTGCTCTGCAGTGTGTGTCTTCTGCCGAAAGAGATCCGGGAGCTGTGCTTAGCTCTGCAGAGCACCGTACCTTCGTCTTTAGCCTCTCTTCTCGTCTACATCTTAGCAAAAAGCTTTTCCACTCTGTCTGGCAAGGAGAAACTGTGCCAGCACAGAAAACATCTCCCATCGTGTTCTAGAGGCTGCACGGAGGTCTGCCGAGTGTTTTGCAAGAAGAGAAAGAAAGTTGTCCAAAACAGCTTGCAATCGAATGTTCATGTGAATAGAAAAGGCAGGAGAGTGGTCAGGTACTGTTTTCTCTCAGTTGGCAAGCTGCGCACACAATCGCAGTGTTGTACAGCTTGTTTCATCACCTTTGCCAAGTTGCCGCTCTCTCCGGCTCCCGGAGACGAAGAAGCTGCTTCTTCGCGCAAAGACGATTCTGCCGCTCACAGTGCTCTGCAGTGTGTGTCTTCTGCCGAAAGAGATCCGGGAGCTGTGCTTAGCTCTGCAGAGCACCGAACCTTCGTCTTTAGCCTCTCTTCTCGTCTACATCTTAGCAAAAAGCTTTTCCACTCTGTCTGGCAAGGAGAAACTGTGCCAGCACAGAAAACATCTCCCATCGTGTTCTAGAGGCTGCACGGAGGTCTGCCGAGTGTTTTGCAAGAAGAGAAAGAAAGTTGTCCAAAACAGCTTGCAATCGAATGTTCATGTGAATAGAAAAGGCAGGAGAGTGGTCAGGTACTGTTTTCTCTCAGTTGGCAAGCTGCGCACACAATCGCAGTGTTGTACAGCTTGTTTCATCACCTTTGCCAAGTTGCCGCTCTCTCCGGCTCCCGGAGACGAAGAAGCTGCTTCTTCGCGCAAAGACGATTCTGCCGCTCACAGTGCTCTGCAGTGTGTGTCTTCTGCCGAAAGAGATCCGGGAGCTGTGCTTAGCTCTGCAGAGCACCGTACCTTCGTCTTTAGCCTCTCTTCTCGTCTACATCTTAGCAAAAAGCTTTTCCACTCTGTCTGGCAAGGAGAAACTGTGCCAGCACAGAAAACATCTCCCATCGTGTTCTAGAGGCTGCACGGAGGTCTGCCGAGTGTTTTGCAAGAAGAGAAAGAAAGTTGTCCAAAACAGCTTGCAATCGAATGTTCATGTGAATAGAAAAGGCAGGAGAGTGGTCAGGTACTGTTTTCTCTCAGTTGGCAAGCTGCGCACACAATCGCAGTGTTGTACAGCTTGTTTCATCACCTTTGCCAAGTTGCCGCTCTCTCCGGCTCCCGGAGACGAAGAAGCTGCTTCTTCGCGCAAAGACGATTCTGCCGCTCACAGTGCTCTGCAGTGTGTGTCTTCTGCCGAAAGAGATCCGGGAGCTGTGCTTAGCTCTGCAGAGCACCGTACCTTCGTCTTTAGGCTCTCTTCTCGTCTACATCTTAGCAAAAAGCTTTTCCACTCTGTCTGGCAAGGAGAAACTGTGCCAGCACAGAAAACATCTCCCATCGTGTTCTAGAGGCTGCACGGAGGTCTGCCGAGTGTTTTGCAAGAAGAGAAAGAAAGTTGTCCAAAACAGCTTGCAATCGAATGTTCATGTGAATAGAAAAGGCAGGAGAGTGGTCAGGTACTGTTTTCTCTCAGTTGGCAAGCTGCGCACACAATCGCAGTGTTGTACAGCTTGTTTCATCACCTTTGCCAAGTTGCCGCTCTCTCCGGCTCCCGGAGACGAAGAAGCTGCTTCTTCGCGCAAAGACGATTCTGCCGCTCACAGTGCTCTGCGGTGTGCGGCTTCTGCCGAAAGAGGTCCGGGAGCGGTGCTTAGCACTGTACAGCACCGTACCTTCGTCTTTAGCCTCTCTTCTCGTCTACATCTTAGCAAAAAGCTTTTCCACTCTGTCTGGCAAGGAGAAACTGTGCCAGCACAGAAAACATCTCCCATCGTGTTCTAGAGGCTGCACGGAGGTGTGCCGAGTGTTTTGCAAGAAGAGAAAGAAAGTTGTCCAAAACAGCTTGCAATCGAATGTTCATGTGAATAGAAAAGACAGGAGAGCGGTCAGGTACTGTTTTCTCTCAGTTGGCAAGCTGCGCACACAATCGCAGTGTTGTACAGCTTGTTTCATCACCTTTGCCAAGTTGCCGCTCTCTCCGGCTCCCGGAGACGAAGAAGCTGCTTCTTCGCGCAAAGACGATTCTGCCGCTCACAGTGCTCTGCAGTGTGTGTCTTCTGCCGAAAGAGATCCGGGAGCTGTGCTTAGCTCTGCAGAGCACCGTACCTTCGTCTTTAGCCTCTCTTCTCGTCTACATCTTAGCATAAAGCTTTTCCACTCTGTCTGGCAAGGAGAAACTGTGCCAGCACAGAAAACATCTCCCATCGTGTTCTAGAGGCTGCACGGAGGTCTGCCGAGTGTTTTGCAAGAAGAGAAAGAAAGTTGTCCAAAACAGCTTGCAATCGAATGTTCATGTGAATAGAAAAGGCAGGAGAGTGGTCAGGTACTGTTTTCTCTCAGTTGGCAAGCTGCGCACACAATGGCAGTGTTGTACAGCTTGTTTCATCACCTTTGCCAAGTTGCCGCTCTCTCCGGCTCCCGGAGACGAAGAAGCTGCTTCTTCGCGCAAAGACGATTCTGCCGCTCACAGTGCTCTGCAGTGTGTGTCTTCTGCCGAAAGAGATCCGGGAGCGGTGCTTAGCTCTGCAGAGCACCGTACCTTCGTCTTTAGCCTCTCTTCTCGTCTACATCTTAGCAAAAAGCTTTTCCACTCTGTCTGCAAGGAGAAACTGTGCCAGCACAGAAAACATCTCCCATCGTGTTCTAGAGGCTGCACGGAGGTCTGCCGAGTGTTTTGCAAGAAGAGAAAGAAAGTTGTCCAAAACAGCTTGCAATCGAATGTTCATGTGAATAGAAAAGGCAGGAGAGTGGTCAGGTACTGTTTTCTCTCAGTTGGCAAGCTGCGCACACAATCGCAGTGTTGTACAGCTTGTTTCATCACCTTTGCCAAGTTGCCGCTCTCTCCGGCTCCCGGAGACGAAGAAGCTGCTTCTTCGCGCAAAGACGATTCTGCCGCTCACAGTGCTCTGCAGTGTGTGTCTTCTGCCGAAAGAGATCCGGGAGCTGTGCTTAGCTCTGCAGAGCACCGTACCTTCGTCTTTAGCCTCTCTTCTCGTCTACATCTTAGCAAAAAGCTTTTCCACTCTGTCTGGCAAGGAGAAACTGTGCCAGCACAGAAAACATCTCCCATCGTGTTCTAGAGGCTGCACGGAGGTCTGCCGAGTGTTTTGCAAGAAGAGAAAGAAAGTTGTCCAAAACAGCTTGCAATCGAATGTTCATGTGAATAGAAAAGGCAGGAGAGTGGTCAGGTACTGTTTTCTCTCAGTTGGCAAGCTGCGCACACAATCGCAGTGTTGTACAGCTTGTTTCATCACCTTTGCCAAGTTGCCGCTCTCTCCGGCTCCCGGAGACGAAGAAGCTGCTTCTTCGCGCAAAGACGATTCTGCCGCTCACAGTGCTCTGCAGTGTGTGTCTTCTGCCGAAAGAGATCCGGGAGCTGTGCTTAGCTCTGCAGAGCACCGTACCTTCGTCTTTAGCCTCTCTTCTCGTCTACATCTTAGCAAAAAGCTTTTCCACTCTGTCTGGCAAGGAGAAACTGTGCCAGCACAGAAAACATCTCCCATCGTGTTCTAGAGGCTGCACGGAGGTCTGCCGAGTGTTTTGCAAGAAGAGAAAGAAAGTTGTCCAAAACAGCTTGCAATCGAATGTTCATGTGAATAGAAAAGGCAGGAGAGCGGTCAGGTACTGTTTTCTCTCAGTTGGCAAGCTGCGCACACAATGGCAGTGTTGTACAGCTTGTTTCATCACCTTTGCCAAGTTGCCGCTCTCTCCGGCTCCCGGAGACGAAGAAGCTGCTTCTTCGCGCAAAGACGATTCTGCCGCTCACAGTGCTCTGCAGTGTGTGTCTTCTGCCGAAAGAGATCCGGGAGCGGTGCTTAGCTCTGCAGAGCACCGTACCTTCGTCTTTAGCCTCTCTTCTCGTCTACATCTTAGCAAAAAGCTTTTCCACTCTGTCTGCAAGGAGAAACTGTGCCAGCACAGAAAACATCTCCCATCGTGTTCTAGAGGCTGCACGGAGGTCTGCCGAGTGTTTTGCAAGAAGAGAAAGAAAGTTGTCCAAAACAGCTTGCAATCGAATGTTCATGTGAATAGAAAAGGCAGGAGAGTGGTCAGGTACTGTTTTCTCTCAGTTGGCAAGCTGCGCACACAATCGCAGTGTTGTACAGCTTGTTTCATCACCTTTGCCAAGTTGCCGCTCTCTCCGGCTCCCGGAGACGAAGAAGCTGCTTCTTCGCGCAAAGACGATTCTGCCGCTCACAGTGCTCTGCAGTGTGTGTCTTCTGCCGAAAGAGATCCGGGAGCTGTGCTTAGCTTTGCAGAGCACCGTACCTTCGTCTTTAGCCTCTCTTCTCGTCTACATCTTAGCAAAAAGCTTTTCCACTCTGTCTGGCAAGGAGAAACTGTGCCAGCACAAAAAAGATCTCCCATCGTGTTCTAGAGGCTGCACGGAGGTCTGCCGAGTGTTTTGCAAGAAGAGAAAGAAAGTTGTCCAAAACAGCTTGCAATCGAATGTTCATGTGAATAGAAAAGGCAGGAGAGTGGTCAGGTACTGTTTTCTCTCAGTTGGCAAGCTGCGCACACAATCGCAGTGTTGTACAGCTTGTTTCATCACCTTTGCCAAGTTGCCGCTCTCTCCGGCTCCCGGAGACGAAGAAGCTGCTTCTTCGCGCAAAGACGATTCTGCCGCTCACAGTGCTCTGCAGTGTGCGTCTTCTGCCGAAAGAGATCCGGGAGCTGTGCTTAGCTCTGCAGAGCACCGTACCTTCGTCTTTAGCCTCTCTTCTCGTCTACATCTTAGCAAAAAGCTTTTCCACTCTGTCTGGCAAGGAGAAACTGTGCCAGCACAGAAAACATCTCCCATCGTGTTCTAGAGGCTGCACGGAGGTCTGCCGAGTGTTTTGCAAGAAGAGAAAGAAAGTTGTCCAAAACAGCTTGCAATCGAATGTTCATGTGAATAGAAAAGGCAGGAGAGTGGTCAGGTACTGTTTTCTCTCAGTTGGCAAGCTGCGCACACAATGGCAGTGTTGTACAGCTTGTTTCATCACCTTTGCCAAGTTGCCGCTCTCTCCGGCTCCCGGAGACGAAGAAGCTGCTTCTTCGCGCAAAGACGATTCTGCCGCTCACAGTGCTCTGCAGTGTGCGTCTTCTGCCGAAAGAGATCCGGGAGCTGTGCTTAGCTCTGCAGAGCACCGTACCTTCGTCTTTAGGCTCTCTTCTCGTCTACATCTTAGCAAAAAGCTTTTCCACTCTGTCTGGCAAGGAGAAACTGTGCCAGCACAGAAAACATCTCCCATCGTGTTCTAGAGGCTGCACGGAGGTGTGCCGAGTGTTTTGCAAGAAGAGAAAGAAAGTTGTCCAAAACAGCTTGCAATCGAATGTTCATGTGAATAGAAAAGGCAGGAGAGTGGTCAGGTACTGTTTTCTCTCAGTTGGCAAGCTGCGCACACAATCGCAGTGTTGTACAGCTTGTTTCATCACCTTTGCCAAGTTGCCGCTCTCTCCGGCTCCCGGAGACGAAGAAGCTGCTTCTTCGCGCAAAGACGATTCTGCCGCTCACAGTGCTCTGCGGTGTGCGCCTTCTGCCGAAAGAGGTCCGGGAGCGGTGCTTAGCACTGCAGAGCACCGTACCTTCGTCTTTAGCCTCTCTTCTCGTCTACATCTTAGCAAAAAGCTTTTCCACTCTATCTGGCAAGGAGAAACTGTGCCAGCACAGAAAACATCTCCCATCGTGTTCTCCAGGCTGAACCGAGGTCTGCCGAGTGTTTTGCAAGAAGAGAAAGAAAGTTGTCCAAAACAGCTTGCAATCGAATGTTCATGTGAATAGAAAAGACAGGAGAGTGGTCAGGTACTGTTTTCTCTCAGTTGGCAAGCTGCGCACACAATCGCAGTGTTGTACAGCTTGTTTCATCACCTTTGCCAAGTTGCCGCTCTCTCCGGCTCCCGGAGACGAAGAAGCTGCTTCTTCGCGCAAAGACGATTCTGCCGCTCACAGTGCTCTGCAGTGTGTGTCTTCTGCCGAAAGAGATCCGGGAGCTGTGCTTAGCTCTGCAGAGCACCGTACCTTCGTCTTTAGCCTCTCTTCTCGTCTACATCTTAGCAAAAAGCTTTTCCACTCTGTCTGGCAAGGAGAAACTGTGCCAGCACAGAAAACATCTCCCATCGTGTTCTAGAGGCTGCACGGAGGTCTGCCGAGTGTTTTGCAAGAAGAGAAAGAAAGTTGTCCAAAACAGCTTGCAATCGAATGTTCATGTGAATAGAAAAGGCAGGAGAGTGGTCAGGTACTGTTTTCTCTCAGTTGGCAAGCTGCGCACACAATCGCAGTGTTGTACAGCTTGTTTCATCACCTTTGCCAAGTTGCCGCTCTCTCCGGCTCCCGGAGACGAAGAAGCTGCTTCTTCGCGCAAAGACGATTCTGCCGCTCACAGTGCTCTGCAGTGTGTGTCTTCTGCCGAAAGAGATCCGGGAGCTGTGCTTAGCTCTGCAGAGCACCGTACCTTCGTCTTTAGCCTCTCTTCTCGTCTACATCTTAGCAAAAAGCTTTTCCACTCTGTCTGGCAAGGAAAAACTGTGCCAGCACAGAAAACATCTCCCATCGTGTTCTACAGGCTGAACGGAGGTCTGCCGAGTGTTTTGCAAGAAGAGAAAGAAAGTTGTCCAAAACAGCTTGCAATCGAATGTTCATGTGAATAGAAAAGACAGGAGAGTGGTCAGGTACTGTTTTCTCTCAGTTGGCAAGCTGCGCACACAATCGCAGTGTTGTACAGCTTGTTTCATCACCTTTGCCAAGTTGCCGCTCTCTCCGGCTCCCGGAGACGAAGAAGCTGCTTCTTCGCGCAAAGACGATTCTGCCGCTCATAGTGCTCTGCAGTGTGTGTCTTCTGCCGAAAGAGATCCGGGAGCTGTGCTTAGCTCTGCAGAGCACCGTACCTTCGTCTTTAGCCTCTCTTCTCGTCTACATCTTAGCATAAAGCTTTTCCACTCTGTCTGGCAAGGAGAAACTGTGCCAGCACAGAAAACATCTCCCATCGTGTTCTAGAGGCTGCACGGAGGTCTGCCGAGTGTTTTGCAAGAAGAGAAAGAAAGTTGTCCAAAACAGCTTGCAATCGAATGTTCATGTGAATAGAAAAGGCAGGAGAGTGGTCAGGTACTGTTTTCTCTCAGTTGGCAAGCTGCGCACACAATCGCAGTGTTGTACAGCTTGTTTCATCACCTTTGCCAAGTTGCCGCTCTCTCCGGCTCCCGGAGACGAAGAAGCTGCTTCTTCGCGCAAAGACGATTCTGCCGCTCACAGTGCTCTGCAGTGTGTGTCTTCTGCCGAAAGAGATCCGGGAGCTGTGCTTAGCTCTGCAGAGCACCGTACCTTCGTCTTTAGCCTCTCTTCTCGTCTACATCTTAGCAAAAAGCTTTTCCACTCTGTCTGGCAAGGAGAAACTGTGCCAGCACAGAAAACATCTCCCATCGTGTTCTAGAGGCTGCACGGAGGTCTGCCGAGTGTTTTGCAAGAAGAGAAAGAAAGTTGTCCAAAACAGCTTGCAATCGAATGTTCATGTGAATAGAAAAGGCAGGAGAGCGGTCAGGTACTGTTTTCTCTCAGTTGGCAAGCTGCGCACACAATGGCAGTGTTGTACAGCTTGTTTCATCACCTTTGCCAAGTTGCCGCTCTCTCCGGCTCCCGGAGACGAAGAAGCTGCTTCTTCGCGCAAAGACGATTCTGCCGCTCACAGTGCTCTGCAGTGTGTGTCTTCTGCCGAAAGAGATCCGGGAGCGGTGCTTAGCTCTGCAGAGCACCGTACCTTCGTCTTTAGCCTCTCTTCTCGTCTACATCTTAGCAAAAAGCTTTTCCACTCTGTCTGCAAGGAGAAACTGTGCCAGCACAGAAAACATCTCCCATCGTGTTCTAGAGGCTGCACGGAGGTCTGCCGAGTGTTTTGCAAGAAGAGAAAGAAAGTTGTCCAAAACAGCTTGCAATCGAATGTTCATGTGAATAGAAAAGGCAGGAGAGTGGTCAGGTACTGTTTTCTCTCAGTTGGCAAGCTGCGCACACAATGGCAGTGTTGTACAGCTTGTTTCATCACCTTTGCCAAGTTGCCGCTCTCTCCGGCTCCCGGAGACGAAGAAGCTGCTTCTTCGCGCAAAGACGATTCTGCCGCTCACAGTGCTCTGCAGTGTGTGTCTTCTGCCGAAAGAGATCCGGGAGCTGTGCTTAGCTTTGCAGAGCACCGTACCTTCGTCTTTAGCCTCTCTTCTCGTCTACATCTTAGCAAAAAGCTTTTCCACTCTGTCTGGCAAGGAGAAACTGTGCCAGCACAAAAAAGATCTCCCATCGTGTTCTAGAGGCTGCACGGAGGTCTGCCGAGTGTTTTGCAAGAAGAGAAAGAAAGTTGTCCAAAACAGCTTGCAATCGAATGTTCATGTGAATAGAAAAGGCAGGAGAGTGGTCAGGTACTGTTTTCTCTCAGTTGGCAAGCTGCGCACACAATGGCAGTGTTGTACAGCTTGTTTCATCACCTTTGCCAAGTTGCCGCTCTCTCCGGCTCCCGGAGACGAAGAAGCTGCTTCTTCGCGCAAAGACGATTCTGCCGCTCACAGTGCTCTGCAGTGTGTGTCTTCTGCCGAAAGAGATCCGGGAGCTGTGCTTAGCTCTGCAGAGCACCGTACCTTCGTCTTTAGCCTCTCTTCTCGTCTACATCTTAGCAAAAAGCTTTTCCACTCTGTCTGGCAAGGAGAAACTGTGCCAGCACAGAAAACATCTCCCATCGTGTTCTAGAGGCTGCACGGAGGTCTGCCGAGTGTTTTGCAAGAAGAGAAAGAAAGTTGTCCAAAACAGCTTGCAATCGAATGTTCATGTGAATAGAAAAGGCAGGAGAGCGGTCAGGTACTGTTTTCTCTCAGTTGGCAAGCTGCGCACACAATCGCAGTGTTGTACAGCTTGTTTCATCACCTTTGCCAAGTTGCCGCTCTCTCCGGCTCCCGGAGACGAAGAAGCTGCTTCTTCGCGCAAAGACGATTCTGCCGCTCACAGTGCTCTGCAGTGTGTGTCTTCTGCCGAAAGAGATCCGGGAGCGGTGCTTAGCTCTGCAGAGCACCGTACCTTCGTCTTTAGCCTCTCTTCTCGTCTACATCTTAGCAAAAAGCTTTTCCACTCTGTCTGCAAGGAGAAACTGTGCCAGCACAAAAAAGATCTCCCATCGTGTTCTAGAGGCTGCACGGAGGTCTGCCGAGTGTTTTGCAAGAAGAGAAAGAAAGTTGTCCAAAACAGCTTGCAATCGAATGTTCATGTGAATAGAAAAGGCAGGAGAGTGGTCAGGTACTGTTTTCTCTCAGTTGGCAAGCTGCGCACACAATCGCAGTGTTGTACAGCTTGTTTCATCACCTTTGCCAAGTTGCCGCTCTCTCCGGCTCCCGGAGACGAAGAAGCTGCTTCTTCGCGCAAAGACGATTCTGCCGCTCACAGTGCTCTGCAGTGTGTGTCTTCTGCCGAAAGAGATCCGGGAGCTGTGCTTAGCTCTGCAGAGCACCGTACCTTCGTCTTTAGCCTCTCTTCTCGTCTACATCTTAGCAAAAAGCTTTTCCACTCTGTCTGGCAAGGAGAAACTGTGCCAGCACAGAAAACATCTCCCATCGTGTTCTAGAGGCTGCACGGAGGTCTGCCGAGTGTTTTGCAAGAAGAGAAAGAAAGTTGTCCAAAACAGCTTGCAATCGAATGTTCATGTGAATAGAAAAGGCAGGAGAGTGGTCAGGTACTGTTTTCTCTCAGTTGGCAAGCTGCGCACACAATCGCAGTGTTGTACAGCTTGTTTCATCACCTTTGCCAAGTTGCCGCTCTCTCCGGCTCCCGGAGACGAAGAAGCTGCTTCTTCGCGCAAAGACGATTCTGCCGCTCACAGTGCTCTGCGGTGTGTGTCTTCTGCCGAAAGAGATCCGGGAGCTGTGCTTAGCTCTGCAGAGCACCGTACCTTCGTCTTTAGCCTCTCTTCTCGTCTACATCTTAGCAAAAAGCTTTTCCACTCTGTCTGGCAAGGAGAAACTGTGCCAGCACAGAAAACATCTCCCATCGTGTTCTAGAGGCTGCACGGAGGTCTGCCGAGTGTTTTGCAAGAAGAGAAAGAAAGTTGTCCAAAACAGCTTGCAATCGAATGTTCATGTGAATAGAAAAGGCAGGAGAGTGGTCAGGTACTGTTTTCTCTCAGTTGGCAAGCTGCGCACACAATCGCAGTGTTGTACAGCTTGTTTCATCACCTTTGCCAAGTTGCCGCTCTCTCCGGCTCCCGGAGACGAAGAAGCTGCTTCTTCGCGCAAAGACGATTCTGCCGCTCACAGTGCTCTGCGGTGTGTGTCTTCTGCCGAAAGAGATCCGGGAGCTGTGCTTAGCTCTGCAGAGCACCGTACCTTCGTCTTTAGCCTCTCTTCTCGTCTACATCTTAGCAAAAAGCTTTTCCACTCTGTCTGCAAGGAGAAACTGTGCCAGCACAGAAAACATCTCCCATCGTGTTCTAGAGGCTGCACGGAGGTCTGCCGAGTGTTTTGCAAGAAGAGAAAGAAAGTTGTCCAAAACAGCTTGCAATCGAATGTTCATGTGAATAGAAAAGGCAGGAGAGTGGTCAGGTACTGTTTTCTCTCAGTTGGCAAGCTGCGCACACAATCGCAGTGTTGTACAGCTTGTTTCATCACCTTTGCCAAGTTGCCGCTCTCTCCGGCTCCCGGAGACGAAGAAGCTGCTTCTTCGCGCAAAGACGATTCTGCCGCTCACAGTGCTCTGCAGTGTGTGTCTTCTGCCGAAAGAGATCCGGGAGCTGTGCTTAGCTTTGCAGAGCACCGTACCTTCGTCTTTAGGCTCTCTTCTCGTCTACATCTTAGCAAAAAGCTTTTCCACTCTGTCTGGCAAGGAGAAACTGTGCCAGCACAGAAAACATCTCCCATCGTGTTCTAGAGGCTGCACGGAGGTCTGCCGAGTGTTTTGCAAGAAGAGAAAGAAAGTTGTCCAAAACAGCTTGCAATCGAATGTTCATGTGAATAGAAAAGGCAGGAGAGTGGTCAGGTACTGTTTTCTCTCAGTTGGCAAGCTGCGCACACAATCGCAGTGTTGTACAGCTTGTTTCATCACCTTTGCCAAGTTGCCGCTCTCTCCGGCTCCCGGAGACGAAGAAGCTGCTTCTTCGCGCAAAGACGATTTTGCCGCTCACAGTGCTCTGCAGTGTGTGTCTTCTGCCGAAAGAGATCCGGGAGCTGTGCTTAGCTCTGCAGAGCACCGTACCTTCGTCTTTAGCCTCTCTTCTCGTCTACATCTTAGCAAAAAGCTTTTCCACTCTGTCTGGCAAGGAAAAACTGTGCCAGCACAGAAAACATCTCCCATCGTGTTCTACAGGCTGAACGGAGGTCTGCCGAGTGTTTTGCAAGAAGAGAAAGAAAGTTGTCCAAAACAGCTTGCAATCGAATGTTCATGTGAATAGAAAAGACAGGAGAGTGGTCAGGTACTGTTTTCTCTCAGTTGGCAAGCTGCGCACACAATCGCAGTGTTGTACAGCTTGTTTCATCACCTTTGCCAAGTTGCCGCTCTCTCCGGCTCCCGGAGACGAAGAAGCTGCTTCTTCGCGCAAAGACGATTCTGCCGCTCATAGTGCTCTGCAGTGTGTGTCTTCTGCCGAAAGAGATCCGGGAGCTGTGCTTAGCTCTGCAGAGCACCGTACCTTCGTCTTTAGCCTCTCTTCTCGTCTACATCTTAGCATAAAGCTTTTCCACTCTGTCTGGCAAGGAGAAACTGTGCCAGCACAGAAAACATCTCCCATCGTGTTCTAGAGGCTGCACGGAGGTCTGCCGAGTGTTTTGCAAGAAGAGAAAGAAAGTTGTCCAAAACAGCTTGCAATCGAATGTTCATGTGAATAGAAAAGGCAGGAGAGTGGTCAGGTACTGTTTTCTCTCAGTTGGCAAGCTGCGCACACAATCGCAGTGTTGTACAGCTTGTTTCATCACCTTTGCCAAGTTGCCGCTCTCTCCGGCTCCCGGAGACGAAGAAGCTGCTTCTTCGCGCAAAGACGATTCTGCCGCTCACAGTGCTCTGCAGTGTGTGTCTTCTGCCGAAAGAGATCCGGGAGCTGTGCTTAGCTCTGCAGAGCACCGTACCTTCGTCTTTAGCCTCTCTTCTCGTCTACATCTTAGCAAAAAGCTTTTCCACTCTGTCTGGCAAGGAGAAACTGTGCCAGCACAGAAAACATCTCCCATCGTGTTCTAGAGGCTGCACGGAGGTCTGCCGAGTGTTTTGCAAGAAGAGAAAGAAAGTTGTCCAAAACAGCTTGCAATCGAATGTTCATGTGAATAGAAAAGGCAGGAGAGCGGTCAGGTACTGTTTTCTCTCAGTTGGCAAGCTGCGCACACAATGGCAGTGTTGTACAGCTTGTTTCATCACCTTTGCCAAGTTGCCGCTCTCTCCGGCTCCCGGAGACGAAGAAGCTGCTTCTTCGCGCAAAGACGATTCTGCCGCTCACAGTGCTCTGCAGTGTGTGTCTTCTGCCGAAAGAGATCCGGGAGCGGTGCTTAGCTCTGCAGAGCACCGTACCTTCGTCTTTAGCCTCTCTTCTCGTCTACATCTTAGCAAAAAGCTTTTCCACTCTGTCTGCAAGGAGAAACTGTGCCAGCACAGAAAACATCTCCCATCGTGTTCTAGAGGCTGCACGGAGGTCTGCCGAGTGTTTTGCAAGAAGAGAAAGAAAGTTGTCCAAAACAGCTTGCAATCGAATGTTCATGTGAATAGAAAAGGCAGGAGAGTGGTCAGGTACTGTTTTCTCTCAGTTGGCAAGCTGCGCACACAATCGCAGTGTTGTACAGCTTGTTTCATCACCTTTGCCAAGTTGCCGCTCTCTCCGGCTCCCGGAGACGAAGAAGCTGCTTCTTCGCGCAAAGACGATTCTGCCGCTCACAGTGCTCTGCAGTGTGTGTCTTCTGCCGAAAGAGATCCGGGAGCTGTGCTTAGCTTTGCAGAGCACCGTACCTTCGTCTTTAGCCTCTCTTCTCGTCTACATCTTAGCAAAAAGCTTTTCCACTCTGTCTGGCAAGGAGAAACTGTGCCAGCACAAAAAAGATCTCCCATCGTGTTCTAGAGGCTGCACGGAGGTCTGCCGAGTGTTTTGCAAGAAGAGAAAGAAAGTTGTCCAAAACAGCTTGCAATCGAATGTTCATGTGAATAGAAAAGGCAGGAGAGTGGTCAGGTACTGTTTTCTCTCAGTTGGCAAGCTGCGCACACAATGGCAGTGTTGTACAGCTTGTTTCATCACCTTTGCCAAGTTGCCGCTCTCTCCGGCTCCCGGAGACGAAGAAGCTGCTTCTTCGCGCAAAGACGATTCTGCCGCTCACAGTGCTCTGCAGTGTGTGTCTTCTGCCGAAAGAGATCCGGGAGCTGTGCTTAGCTCTGCAGAGCACCGTACCTTCGTCTTTAGCCTCTCTTCTCGTCTACATCTTAGCAAAAAGCTTTTCCACTCTGTCTGGCAAGGAGAAACTGTGCCAGCACAGAAAACATCTCCCATCGTGTTCTAGAGGCTGCACGGAGGTCTGCCGAGTGTTTTGCAAGAAGAGAAAGAAAGTTGTCCAAAACAGCTTGCAATCGAATGTTCATGTGAATAGAAAAGGCCGGAGAGCGGTCAGGTACTGTTTTCTCTCAGTTGGCAAGCTGCGCACACAATCGCAGTGTTGTACAGCTTGTTTCATCACCTTTGCCAAGTTGCCGCTCTCTCCGGCTCCCGGAGACGAAGAAGCTGCTTCTTCGCGCAAAGACGATTCTGCCGCTCACAGTGCTCTGCAGTGTGTGTCTTCTGCCGAAAGAGATCCGGGAGCGGTGCTTAGCTCTGCAGAGCACCGTACCTTCGTCTTTAGCCTCTCTTCTCGTCTACATCTTAGCAAAAAGCTTTTCCACTCTGTCTGCAAGGAGAAACTGTGCCAGCACAAAAAAGATCTCCCATCGTGTTCTAGAGGCTGCACGGAGGTCTGCCGAGTGTTTTGCAAGAAGAGAAAGAAAGTTGTCCAAAACAGCTTGCAATCGAATGTTCATGTGAATAGAAAAGGCAGGAGAGTGGTCAGGTACTGTTTTCTCTCAGTTGGCAAGCTGCGCACACAATCGCAGTGTTGTACAGCTTGTTTCATCACCTTTGCCAAGTTGCCGCTCTCTCCGGCTCCCGGAGACGAAGAAGCTGCTTCTTCGCGCAAAGACGATTCTGCCGCTCACAGTGCTCTGCAGTGTGTGTCTTCTGCCGAAAGAGATCCGGGAGCTGTGCTTAGCTCTGCAGAGCACCGTACCTTCGTCTTTAGCCTCTCTTCTCGTCTACATCTTAGCAAAAAGCTTTTCCACTCTGTCTGGCAAGGAGAAACTGTGCCAGCACAGAAAACATCTCCCATCGTGTTCTAGAGGCTGCACGGAGGTCTGCCGAGTGTTTTGCAAGAAGAGAAAGAAAGTTGTCCAAAACAGCTTGCAATCGAATGTTCATGTGAATAGAAAAGGCAGGAGAGTGGTCAGGTACTGTTTTCTCTCAGTTGGCAAGCTGCGCACACAATCGCAGTGTTGTACAGCTTGTTTCATCACCTTTGCCAAGTTGCCGCTCTCTCCGGCTCCCGGAGACGAAGAAGCTGCTTCTTCGCGCAAAGACGATTCTGCCGCTCACAGTGCTCTGCGGTGTGTGTCTTCTGCCGAAAGAGATCCGGGAGCTGTGCTTAGCTCTGCAGAGCACCGTACCTTCGTCTTTAGCCTCTCTTCTCGTCTACATCTTAGCAAAAAGCTTTTCCACTCTGTCTGGCAAGGAGAAACTGTGCCAGCACAGAAAACATCTCCCATCGTGTTCTAGAGGCTGCACGGAGGTCTGCCGAGTGTTTTGCAAGAAGAGAAAGAAAGTTGTCCAAAACAGCTTGCAATCGAATGTTCATGTGAATAGAAAAGGCAGGAGAGTGGTCAGGTACTGTTTTCTCTCAGTTGGCAAGCTGCGCACACAATCGCAGTGTTGTACAGCTTGTTTCATCACCTTTGCCAAGTTGCCGCTCTCTCCGGCTCCCGGAGACGAAGAAGCTGCTTCTTCGCGCAAAGACGATTCTGCCGCTCACAGTGCTCTGCGGTGTGTGTCTTCTGCCGAAAGAGATCCGGGAGCTGTGCTTAGCTCTGCAGAGCACCGTACCTTCGTCTTTAGCCTCTCTTCTCGTCTACATCTTAGCAAAAAGCTTTTCCACTCTGTCTGGCAAGGAGAAACTGTGCCAGCACAGAAAACATCTCCCATCGTGTTCTAGAGGCTGCACGGAGGTCTGCCGAGTGTTTTGCAAGAAGAGAAAGAAAGTTGTCCAAAACAGCTTGCAATCGAATGTTCATGTGAATAGAAAAGGCAGGAGAGTGGTCAGGTACTGTTTTCTCTCAGTTGGCAAGCTGCGCACACAATCGCAGTGTTGTACAGCTTGTTTCATCACCTTTGCCAAGTTGCCGCTCTCTCCGGCTCCCGGAGACGAAGAAGCTGCTTCTTCGCGCAAAGACGATTCTGCCGCTCACAGTGCTCTGCGGTGTGTGTCTTCTGCCGAAAGAGATCCGGGAGCTGTGCTTAGCTCTGCAGAGCACCGTACCTTCGTCTTTAGCCTCTCTTCTCGTCTACATCTTAGCAAAAAGCTTTTCCACTCTGTCTGGCAAGGAGAAACTGTGCCAGCACAGAAAACATCTCCCATCGTGTTCTAGAGGCTGCACGGAGGTCTGCCGAGTGTTTTGCAAGAAGAGAAAGAAAGTTGTCCAAAACAGCTTGCAATCGAATGTTCATGTGAATAGAAAAGGCAGGAGAGTGGTCAGGTACTGTTTTCTCTCAGTTGGCAAGCTGCGCACAGAATCGCAGTGTTGTACAGCTTGTTTCATCACCTTTGCCAAGTTGCCGCTCTCTCCGGCTCCCGGAGACGAAGAAGCTGCTTCTTCGCGCAAAGACGATTCTGCCGCTCACAGTGCTCTGCGGTGTGTGTCTTCTGCCGAAAGAGATCCGGGAGCTGTGCTTAGCTCTGCAGAGCACCGTACCTTCGTCTTTAGCCTCTCTTCTCGTCTACATCTTAGCAAAAAGCTTTTCCACTCTGTCTGGCAAGGAGAAACTGTGCCAGCACAGAAAACATCTCCCATCGTGTTCTAGAGGCTGCACGGAGGTCTGCCGAGTGTTTTGCAAGAAGAGAAAGAAAGTTGTCCAAAACAGCTTGCAATCGAATGTTCATGTGAATAGAAAAGGCAGGAGAGTGGTCAGGTACTGTTTTCTCTCAGTTGGCAAGCTGCGCACACAATCGCAGTGTTGTACAGCTTGTTTCATCACCTTTGCCAAGTTGCCGCTCTCTCCGGCTCCCGGAGACGAAGAAGCTGCTTCTTCGCGCAAAGACGATTCTGCCGCTCACAGTGCTCTGCAGTGTGTGTCTTCTGCCGAAAGAGATCCGGGAGCTGTGCTTAGCTCTGCAGAGCACCGTACCTTCGTCTTTAGCCTCTCTTCTCGTCTACATCTTAGCAAAAAGCTTTTCCACTCTGTCTGGCAAGGAGAAACTGTGCCAGCACAGAAAACATCTCCCATCGTGTTCTAGAGGCTGCACGGAGGTCTGCCGAGTGTTTTGCAAGAAGAGAAAGAAAGTTGTCCAAAACAGCTTGCAATCGAATGTTCATGTGAATAGAAAAGGCAGGAGAGTGGTCAGGTACTGTTTTCTCTCAGTTGGCAAGCTGCGCACACAATCGCAGTGTTGTACAGCTTGTTTCATCACCTTTGCCAAGTTGCCGCTCTCTCCGGCTCCCGGAGACGAAGAAGCTGCTTCTTCGCGCAAAGACGATTCTGCCGCTCACAGTGCTCTGCGGTGTGTGTCTTCTGCCGAAAGAGATCCGGGAGCTGTGCTTAGCTCTGCAGAGCACCGTACCTTCGTCTTTAGCCTCTCTTCTCGTCTACATCTTAGCAAAAAGCTTTTCCACTCTGTCTGGCAAGGAGAAACTGTGCCAGCACAGAAAACATCTCCCATCGTGTTCTAGAGGCTGCACGGAGGTCTGCCGAGTGTTTTGCAAGAAGAGAAAGAAAGTTGTCCAAAACAGCTTGCAATCGAATGTTCATGTGAATAGAAAAGGCAGGAGAGTGGTCAGGTACTGTTTTCTCTCAGTTGGCAAGCTGCGCACACAATCGCAGTGTTGTACAGCTTGTTTCATCACCTTTGCCAAGTTGCCGCTCTCTCCGGCTCCCGGAGACGAAGAAGCTGCTTCTTCGCGCAAAGACGATTCTGCCGCTCACAGTGCTCTGCGGTGTGTGTCTTCTGCCGAAAGAGATCCGGGAGCTGTGCTTAGCTCTGCAGAGCACCGTACCTTCGTCTTTAGCCTCTCTTCTCGTCTACATCTTAGCATAAAGCTTTTCCACTCTGTCTGGCAAGGAGAAACTGTGCCAGCACAGAAAACATCTCCCATCGTCTTCTAGAGGCTGCACGGAGGTCTGCCGAGTGTTTTGCAAGAAGAGAAAGAAAGTTGTCCAAAACAGCTTGCAATCGAATGTTCATGTGAATAGAAAAGGCAGGAGAGTGGTCAGGTACTGTTTTCTCTCAGTTGGCAAGCTGCGCACACAATCGCAGTGTTGTACAGCTTGTTTCATCACCTTTGCCAAGTTGCCGCTCTCTCCGGCTCCCGGAGACGAAGAAGCTGCTTCTTCGCGCAAAGACGATTCTGCCGCTCACAGTGCTCTGCAGTGTGTGTCTTCTGCCAAAAGAGATCCGGGAGCTGTGCTTAGCTCTGCAGAGCACCGTACCTTCGTCTTTAGCCTCTCTTCTCGTCTACATCTTAGCAAAAAGCTTTTCCACTCTGTCTGGCAAGGAGAAACTGTGCCAGCACAGAAAACATCTCCCATCGTGTTCTAGAGGCTGCACGGAGGTCTGCCGAGTGTTTTGCAAGAAGAGAAAGAAAGTTGTCCAAAACAGCTTGCAATCGAATGTTCATGTGAATAGAAAAGGCAGGAGAGCGGTCAGGTACTGTTTTCTCTCAGTTGGCAAGCTGCGCACACAATGGCAGTGTTGTACAGCTTGTTTCATCACCTTTGCCAAGTTGCCGCTCTCTCCGGCTCCCGGAGACGAAGAAGCTGCTTCTTCGCGCAAAGACGATTCTGCCGCTCACAGTGCTCTGCAGTGTGTGTCTTCTGCCGAAAGAGATCCGGGAGCGGTGCTTAGCTCTGCAGAGCACCGTACCTTCGTCTTTAGCCTCTCTTCTCGTCTACATCTTAGCAAAAAGCTTTTCCACTCTGTCTGGCAAGGAGAAACTGTGCCAGCACAGAAAACATCTCCCATCGTGTTCTAGAGGCTGCACGGAGGTCTGCCGAGTGTTTTGCAAGAAGAGAAAGAAAGTTGTCCAAAACAGCTTGCAATCGAATGTTCATGTGAATAGAAAAGGCAGGAGAGTGGTCAGGTACTGTTTTCTCTCAGTTGGCAAGCTGCGCACACAATCGCAGTGTTGTACAGCTTGTTTCATCACCTTTGCCAAGTTGCCGCTCTCTCCGGCTCCCGGAGACGAAGAAGCTGCTTCTTCGCGCAAAGACGATTCTGCCGCTCACAGTGCTCTGCAGTGTGTGTCTTCTGCCGAAAGAGATCCGGGAGCTGTGCTTTGCTTTGCAGAGCACCGTACCTTCGTCTTTAGCCTCTCTTCTCGTCTACATCTTAGCAAAAAGCTTTTCCACTCTGTCTGGCAAGGAGAAACTGTGCCAGCACAAAAAAGATCTCCCATCGTGTTCTAGAGGCTGCACGGAGGTCTGCCGAGTGTTTTGCAAGAAGAGAAAGAAAGTTGTCCAAAACAGCTTGCAATCGAATGTTCATGTGAATAGAAAAGGCAGGAGAGTGGTCAGGTACTGTTTTCTCTCAGTTGGCAAGCTGCGCACACAATGGCAGTGTTGTACAGCTTGTTTCATCACCTTTGCCAAGTTGCCGCTCTCTCCGGCTCCCGGAGACGAAGAAGCTGCTTCTTCGCGCAAAGACGATTCTGCCGCTCACAGTGCTCTGCAGTGTGTGTCTTCTGCCGAAAGAGATCCGGGAGCTGTGCTTAGCTCTGCAGAGCACCGTACCTTCGTCTTTAGCCTCTCTTCTCGTCTACATCTTAGCAAAAAGCTTTTCCACTCTGTCTGGCAAGGAGAAACTGTGCCAGCACAGAAAACATCTCCCATCGTGTTCTAGAGGCTGCACGGAGGTCTGCCGAGTGTTTTGCAAGAAGAGAAAGAAAGTTGTCCAAAACAGCTTGCAATCGAATGTTCATGTGAATAGAAAAGGCAGGAGAGCGGTCAGGTACTGTTTTCTCTCAGTTGGCAAGCTGCGCACACAATCGCAGTGTTGTACAGCTTGTTTCATCACCTTTGCCAAGTTGCCGCTCTCTCCGGCTCCCGGAGACGAAGAAGCTGCTTCTTCGCGCAAAGACGATTCTGCCGCTCACAGTGCTCTGCAGTGTGTGTCTTCTGCCGAAAGAGATCCGGGAGCGGTGCTTAGCTCTGCAGAGCACCGTACCTTCGTCTTTAGCCTCTCTTCTCGTCTACATCTTAGCAAAAAGCTTTTCCACTCTGTCTGCAAGGAGAAACTGTGCCAGCACAAAAAAGATCTCCCATCGTGTTCTAGAGGCTGCACGGAGGTCTGCCGAGTGTTTTGCAAGAAGAGAAAGAAAGTTGTCCAAAACAGCTTGCAATCGAATGTTCATGTGAATAGAAAAGGCAGGAGAGTGGTCAGGTACTGTTTTCTCTCAGTTGGCAAGCTGCGCACACAATCGCAGTGTTGTACAGCTTGTTTCATCACCTTTGCCAAGTTGCCGCTCTCTCCGGCTCCCGGAGACGAAGAAGCTGCTTCTTCGCGCAAAGACGATTCTGCCGCTCACAGTGCTCTGCAGTGTGTGTCTTCTGCCGAAAGAGATCCGGGAGCTGTGCTTAGCTCTGCAGAGCACCGTACCTTCGTCTTTAGCCTCTCTTCTCGTCTACATCTTAGCAAAAAGCTTTTCCACTCTGTCTGGCAAGGAGAAACTGTGCCAGCACAGAAAACATCTCCCATCGTGTTCTAGAGGCTGCACGGAGGTCTGCCGAGTGTTTTGCAAGAAGAGAAAGAAAGTTGTCCAAAACAGCTTGCAATCGAATGTTCATGTGAATAGAAAAGGCAGGAGAGTGGTCAGGTACTGTTTTCTCTCAGTTGGCAAGCTGCGCACACAATCGCAGTGTTGTACAGCTTGTTTCATCACCTTTGCCAAGTTGCCGCTCTCTCCGGCTCCCGGAGACGAAGAAGCTGCTTCTTCGCGCAAAGACGATTCTGCCGCTCACAGTGCTCTGCGGTGTGTGTCTTCTGCCGAAAGAGATCCGGGAGCTGTGCTTAGCTCTGCAGAGCACCGTACCTTCGTCTTTAGCCTCTCTTCTCGTCTACATCTTAGCAAAAAGCTTTTCCACTCTGTCTGGCAAGGAGAAACTGTGCCAGCACAGAAAACATCTCCCATCGTGTTCTAGAGGCTGCACGGAGGTCTGCCGAGTGTTTTGCAAGAAGAGAAAGAAAGTTGTCCAGAACAGCTTGCAATCGAATGTTCATGTGAATAGAAAAGGCAGGAGAGTGGTCAGGTACTGTTTTCTCTCAGTTGGCAAGCTGCGCACACAATCGCAGTGTTGTACAGCTTGTTTCATCACCTTTGCCAAGTTGCCGCTCTCTCCGGCTCCCGGAGACGAAGAAGCTGCTTCTTCGCGCAAAGACGATTCTGCCGCTCACAGTGCTCTGCGGTGTGTGTCTTCTGCCGAAAGAGATCCGGGAGCTGTGCTTAGCTCTGCAGAGCACCGTACCTTCGTCTTTAGCCTCTCTTCTCGTCTACATCTTAGCAAAAAGCTTTTCCACTCTGTCTGGCAAGGAGAAACTGTGCCAGCACAGAAAACATCTCCCATCGTGTTCTAGAGGCTGCACGGAGGTCTGCCGAGTGTTTTGCAAGAAGAGAAAGAAAGTTGTCCAAAACAGCTTGCAATCGAATGTTCATGTGAATAGAAAAGGCAGGAGAGTGGTCAGGTACTGTTTTCTCTCAGTTGGCAAGCTGCGCACACAATCGCAGTGTTGTACAGCTTGTTTCATCACCTTTGCCAAGTTGCCGCTCTCTCCGGCTCCCGGAGACGAAGAAGCTGCTTCTTCGCGCAAAGACGATTCTGCCGCTCACAGTGCTCTGCGGTGTGTGTCTTCTGCCGAAAGAGATCCGGGAGCTGTGCTTAGCTCTGCAGAGCACCGTACCTTCGTCTTTAGCCTCTCTTCTCGTCTACATCTTAGCATAAAGCTTTTCCACTCTGTCTGGCAAGGAGAAACTGTGCCAGCACAGAAAACATCTCCCATCGTGTTCTAGAGGCTGCACGGAGGTCTGCCGAGTGTTTTGCAAGAAGAGAAAGAAAGTTGTCCAAAACAGCTTGCAATCGAATGTTCATGTGAATAGAAAAGGCAGGAGAGTGGTCAGGTACTGTTTTCTCTCAGTTGGCAAGCTGCGCACACAATCGCAGTGTTGTACAGCTTGTTTCATCACCTTTGCCAAGTTGCCGCTCTCTCCGGCTCCCGGAGACGAAGAAGCTGCTTCTTCGCGCAAAGACGATTCTGCCGCTCACAGTGCTCTGCAGTGTGTGTCTTCTGCCGAAAGAGATCCGGGAGCGGTGCTTAGCTCTGCAGAGCACCGAACCTTCGTCTTTAGCCTCTCTTCTCGTCTACATCTTAGCAAAAAGCTTTTCCACTCTGTCTGGCAAGGAGAAACTGTGCCAGCACAGAAAACATCTCCCATCGTGTTCTAGAGGCTGCACGGAGGTCTGCCGAGTGTTTTGCAAGAAGAGAAAGAAAGTTGTCCAAAACAGCTTGCAATCGAATGTTCATGTGAATAGAAAAGGCAGGAGAGCGGTCAGGTACTGTTTTCTCTCAGTTGGCAAGCTGCGCACACAATCGCAGTGTTGTACAGCTTGTTTCATCACCTTTGCCAAGTTGCCGCTCTCTCCGGCTCCCGGAGACGAAGAAGCTGCTTCTTCGCGCAAAGACGATTCTGCCGCTCACAGTGCTCTGCAGTGTGTGTCTTCTGCCGAAAGAGATCCGGGAGCGGTGCTTAGCTCTGCAGAGCACCGTACCTTCGTCTTTAGCCTCTCTTCTCGTCTACATCTTAGCAAAAAGCTTTTCCACTCTGTCTGCAAGGAGAAACTGTGCCAGCACAGAAAACATCTCCCATCGTGTTCTAGAGGCTGCACGGAGGTCTGCCGAGTGTTTTGCAAGAAGAGAAAGAAAGTTGTCCAAAACAGCTTGCAATCGAATGTTCATGTGAATAGAAAAGGCAGGAGAGTGGTCAGGTACTGTTTTCTCTCAGTTGGCAAGCTGCGCACACAATCGCAGTGGTGTACAGCTTGTTTCATCACCTTTGCCAAGTTGCCGCTCTCTCCGGCTCCCGGAGACGAAGAAGCTGCTTCTTCGCGCAAAGACGATTCTGCCGCTCACAGTGCTCTGCAGTGTGTGTCTTCTGCCGAAAGAGATCCGGGAGCTGTGCTTAGCTTTGCAGAGCACCGTACCTTCGTCTTTAGCCTCTCTTCTCGTCTACATCTTAGCAAAAAGCTTTTCCACTCTGTCTGGCAAGGAGAAACTGTGCCAGCACAGAAAACATCTCCCATCGTGTTCTAGAGGCTGCACGGAGGTCTGCCGAGTGTTTTGCAAGAAGAGAAAGAAAGTTGTCCAAAACAGCTTGCAATCGAATGTTCATGTGAATAGAAAAGGCAGGAGAGCGGTCAGGTACTGTTTTCTCTCAGTTGGCAAGCTGCGCACACAATCGCAGTGTTGTACAGCTTGTTTCATCACCTTTGCCAAGTTGCCGCTCTCTCCGGCTCCCGGAGACGAAGAAGCTGCTTCTTCGCGCAAAGACGATTCTGCCGCTCACAGTGCTCTGCAGTGTGTGTCTTCTGCCGAAAGAGATCCGGGAGCGGTGCTTAGCTCTGCAGAGCACCGTACCTTCGTCTTTAGCCTCTCTTCTCGTCTACATCTTAGCAAAAAGCTTTTCCACTCTGTCTGCAAGGAGAAACTGTGCCAGCACAAAAAAGATCTCCCATCGTGTTCTAGAGGCTGCACGGAGGTCTGCCGAGTGTTTTGCAAGAAGAGAAAGAAAGTTGTCCAAAACAGCTTGCAATCGAATGTTCATGTGAATAGAAAAGGCAGGAGAGTGGTCAGGTACTGTTTTCTCTCAGTTGGCAAGCTGCGCACACAATCGCAGTGTTGTACAGCTTGTTTCATCACCTTTGCCAAGTTGCCGCTCTCTCCGGCTCCCGGAGACGAAGAAGCTGCTTCTTCGCGCAAAGACGATTCTGCAGCTCACAGTGCTCTGCGGTGTGCACCTTCTGCCGAAAGAGGTCCGGGAGCGGGGCTTAGCACTGCAGAGCACCTAACCTTCGTCTTTAGCCTCTCTTCTCGTCTACATCTTAGCAAAAAGCTTTTCCACTCTGTCTGGCAAGGAGAAACTGTGCCAGCACAGAAAACATCTCCCATCGTGTTCTAGAGGCTGCACGGAGGTCTGCCGAGTGTTTTGCAAGAAGAGAAAGAAAGTTGTCCAAAACAGCTTGCAATCGAATGTTCATGTGAATAGAAAAGGCAGGAGAGTGGTCAGGTACTGTTTTCTCTCAGTTGGCAAGCTGCGCACACAATCGCAGTGTTGTACAGCTTGTTTCATCACCTTTGCGAAGCTGCCGCTCTCTCCGGCTCCCGGAGACGAAGAAGCTGCTTCTTCGCGCAAAGACGATTCTGCCGCTCACAGTGCTCTGCGGTGTGTGTCTTCTGCCGAAAGAGATCCGGGAGCTGTGCTTAGCTCTGCAGAGCACCGTACCTTCGTCTTTAGCCTCTCTTCTCGTCTACATCTTAGCAAAAAGCTTTTCCACTCTGTCTGGCAAGGAGAAACTGTGCCAGCACAGAAAACATCTCCCATCGTGTTCTAGAGGCTGCACGGAGGTCTGCCGAGTGTTTTGCAAGAAGAGAAAGAAAGTTGTCCAAAACAGCTTGCAATCGAATGTTCATGTGAATAGAAAAGGCAGGAGAGTGGTCAGGTACTGTTTTCTCTCAGTTGGCAAGCTGCGCACACAATCGCAGTGTTGTACAGCTTGTTTCATCACCTTTGCCAAGTTGCCGCTCTCTCCGGCTCCCGGAGACGAAGAAGCTGCTTCTTCGCGCAAAGACGATTCTGCCGCTCACAGTGCTCTGCGGTGTGTGTCTTCTGCCGAAAGAGATCCGGGAGCTGTGCTTAGCTCTGCAGAGCACCGTACCTTCGTCTTTAGCCTCTCTTCTCGTCTACATCTTAGCAAAAAGCTTTTCCACTCTGTCTGGCAAGGAGAAACTGTGCCAGCACAGAAAACATCTCCCATCGTGTTCTAGAGGCTGCACGGAGGTCTGCTGAGTGTTTTGCAAGAAGAGAAAGAAAGTTGTCCAAAACAGCTTGCAATCGAATGTTCATGTGAATAGAAAAGGCAGGAGAGTGGTCAGGTACTGTTTTCTCTCAGTTGGCAAGCTGCGCACACAATCGCAGTGTTGTACAGCTTGTTTCATCACCTTTGCCAAGTTGCCGCTCTCTCCGGCTCCCGGAGACGAAGAAGCTGCTTCTTCGCGCAAAGACGATTCTGCAGCTCACAGTGCTCTGCGGTGTGCGCCTTCTGCCGAAAGAGGTCCGGGAGCGGTGCTTAGCACTGCAGAGCACCGTACCTTCGTCTTTAGCCTCTCTTCTCGTCTACATCTTAGCAAAAAGCTTTTCCACTCTGTCTGGCAAGGAGAAACTGTGCCAGCACAGAAAACATCTCCCATCGTGTTCTAGAGGCTGCACGGAGGTCTGCCGAGTGTTTTGCAAGAAGAGAAAGAAAGTTGTCCAAAACAGCTTGCAATCGAATGTTCATGTGAATAGAAAAGGCAGGAGAGTGGTCAGGTACTGTTTTCTCTCAGTTGGCAAGCTGCGCACACAATCGCAGTGTTGTACAGCTTGTTTCATCACCTTTGCCAAGTTGCCGCTCTCTCCGGCTCCCGGAGACGAAGAAGCTGCTTCTTCGCGCAAAGACGATTCTGCCGCTCACAGTGCTCTGCAGTGTGTGTCTTCTGCCGAAAGAGATCCGGGAGCTGTGCTTAGCTCTGCAGAGCACCGTACCTTCGTCTTTAGCCTCTCTTCTCGTCTACATCTTAGCAAAAAGCTTTTCCACTCTGTCTGGCAAGGAGAAACTGTGCCAGCACAGAAAACATCTCCCATCGTGTTCTAGAGGCTGCACGGAGGTCTGCCGAGTGTTTTGCAAGAAGAGAAAGAAAGTTGTCCAAAACAGCTTGCAATCGAATGTTCATGTGAATAGAAAAGGCAGGAGAGTGGTCAGGTACTGTTTTCTCTCAGTTGGCAAGCTGCGCACACAATCGCAGTGTTGTACAGCTTGTTTCATCACCTTTGCCAAGTTGCCGCTCTCTCCGGCTCCCGGAGACGAAGAAGCTGCTTCTTCGCGCAAAGACGATTCTGCCGCTCACAGTGCTCTGCAGTGTGTGTCTTCTGCCGAAAGAGATCCGGGAGCTGTGCTTAGCTCTGCAGAGCACCGTACCTTCGTCTTTAGCCTCTCTTCTCGTCTACATCTTAGCAAAAAGCTTTTCCACTCTGTCTGGCAAGGAGAAACTGTGCCAGCACAGAAAACATCTCCCATCGTGTTCTAGAGGCTGCACGGAGGTCTGCCGAGTGTTTTGCAAGAAGAGAAAGAAAGTTGTCCAAAACAGCTTGCAATCGAATGTTCATGTGAATAGAAAAGGCAGGAGAGTGGTCAGGTACTGTTTTCTCTCAGTTGGCAAGCTGCGCACACAATCGCAGTGTTGTACAGCTTGTTTCATCACCTTTGCCAAGTTGCCGCTCTCTCCGGCTCCCGGAGACGAAGAAGCTGCTTCTTCGCGCAAAGACGATTCTGCCGCTCACAGTGCTCTGCAGTGTGTGTCTTCTGCCGAAAGAGATCCGGGAGCTGTGCTTAGCTCTCCAGAGCACCGTACCTTCGTCTTTAGCCTCTCTTCTCGTCTACATCTTAGCAAAAAGCTTTTCCACTCTGTCTGGCAAGGAGAAACTGTGCCAGCACAGAAAACATCTCCCATCGTGTTCTAGAGGCTGCACGGAGATCTGCCGAGTGTTTTGCAAGAAGAGAAAGAAAGTTGTCCAAAACAGCTTGCAATCGAATGTTCATGTGAATAGAAAAGGCAGGAGAGTGGTCAGGTACTGTTTTCTCTCAGTTGGCAAGCTGCGCACACAATCGCAGTGTTGTACAGCTTGTTTCATCACCTTTGCCAAGTTGCCGCTCTCTCCGGCTCCCGGAGACGAAGAAGCTGCTTCTTCGCGCAAAGACGATTCTGCCGCTCACAGTGCTCTGCAGAGTGTGTCTTCTGCCGAAAGAGATCCGGGAGCTGTGCTTAGCTTTGCAGAGCACCGTACCTTCGTCTTTAGCCTCTCTTCTCGTCTACATCTTAGCAAAAAGCTTTTCCACTCTGTCTGGCAAGGAGAAACTGTGCCAGCACAAAAAACATCTCCCATCGTGTTCTAGAGGCTGCACGGAGGTCTGCCGAGTGTTTTGCAAGAAGAGAAAGAAAGTTGTCCAAAACAGCTTGCAATCGAATGTTCATGTGAATAGAAAAGGCAGGAGAGTGGTCAGGTACTGTTTTCTCTCAGTTGGCAAGCTGCGCACACAATCGCAGTGTTGTACAGCTTGTTTCATCACCTTTGCCAAGTTGCCGCTCTCTCCGGCTCCCGGAGACGAAGAAGCTGCTTCTTCGCGCAAAGACGATTCTGCCGCTCACAGTGCTCTGCAGTGTGTGTCTTCTGCCGAAAGAGATCCGGGAGCTGTGCTTAGCTCTGCAGAGCACCGTACCTTCGTCTTTAGCCTCTCTTCTCGTCTACATCTTAGCAAAAAGCTTTTCCACTCTGTCTGGCAAGGAGAAACTGTGCCAGCACAGAAAACATCTCCCATCGTGTTCTAGAGGCTGCACGGAGGTCTGCCGAGTGTTTTGCAAGAAGAGAAAGAAAGTTGTCCAAAACAGCTTGCAATCGAATGTTCATGTGAATAGAAAAGGCAGGAGAGTGGTCAGGTACTGTTTTCTCTCAGTTGGCAAGCTGCGCACACAATCGCAGTGTTGTACAGCTTGTTTCATCACCTTTGCCAAGTTGCCGCTCTCTCCGGCTCCCGGAGACGAAGAAGCTGCTTCTTCGCGCAAAGACGATTCTGCCGCTCACAGTGCTCTGCAGTGTGTGTCTTCTGCCGAAAGAGATCCGGGAGCTGTGCGTAGCTCTGCAGAGCACCGTACCTTCGTCTTTAGCCTCTCTTCTCGTCTACATCTTAGCAAAAAGCTTTTCCACTCTGTCTGGCAAGGAGAAACTGTGCCAGCACAGAAAACATCTCCCATCGTGTTCTAGAGGCTGCACGGAGGTCTGCCGAGTGTTTTGCAAGAAGAGAAAGAAAGTTGTCCAAAACAGCTTGCAATCGAATGTTCATGTGAATAGAAAAGGCAGGAGAGTGGTCAGGTACTGTTTTCTCTCAGTTGGCAAGCTGCGCACACAATCGCAGTGTTGTACAGCTTGTTTCATCACCTTTGCCAAGTTGCCGCTCTCTCCGGCTCCCGGAGACGAAGAAGCTGCTTCTTCGCGCAAAGACGATTCTGCCGCTCACAGTGCTCTGCAGTGTGTGTCTTCTGCCGAAAGAGATCCGGGAGCTGTGCTTAGCTCTGCAGAGCACCGTACCTTCGTCTTTAGCCTCTCTTCTCGTCTACATCTTAGCAAAAAGCTTTTCCACTCTGTCTGGCAAGGAGAAACTGTGCCAGCACAGAAAACATCTCCCATCGTGTTCTAGAGGCTGCACGGAGGTCTGCCGAGTGTTTTGCAAGAAGAGAAAGAAAGTTGTCCAAAACAGCTTGCAATCGAATGTTCATGTGAATAGAAAAGGCAGGAGAGCGGTCAGGTACTGTTTTCTCTCAGTTGGCAAGCTGCGCACACAATCGCAGTGTTGTACAGCTTGTTTCATCACCTTTGCCAAGTTGCCGCTCTCTCCGGCTCCCGGAGACGAAGAAGCTGCTTCTTCGCGCAAAGACGATTCTGCCGCTCACAGTGCTCTGCAGTGTGTGTCTTCTGCCGAAAGAGGTCCGGGAGCGGTGCTTAGCTCTGCAGAGCACCGTACCTTCGTCTTTAGCCTCTCTTCTCGTCTACATCTTAGCAAAAAGCTTTTCCACTCTGTCTGGCAAGGAGAAACTGTGCCAGCACAGAAAACATCTCCCATCGTGTTCTAGAGGCTGCACGGAGGTCTGCCGAGTGTTTTGCAAGAAGAGAAAGAAAGTTGTCCAAAACAGCTTGCAATCGAATGTTCATGTGAATAGAAAAGGCAGGAGAGTGGTCAGGTACTGTTTTCTCTCAGTTGGCAAGCTGCGCACACAATCGCAGTGTTGTACAGCTTGTTTCATCACCTTTGCCAAGTTGCCGCTCTCTCCGGCTCCCGGAGACGAAGAAGCTGCTTCTTCGCGCAAAGACGATTCTGCCGCTCACAGTGCTCTGCAGTGTGTGTCTTCTGCCGAAAGAGATCCGGGAGCTGTGCTTAGCTCTGCAGAGCACCGTACCTTCGTCTTTAGGCTCTCTTCTCGTCTACATCTTAGCAAAAAGCTTTTCCACTCTGTCTGGCAAGGAGAAACTGTGCCAGCACAGAAAACATCTCCCATCGTGTTCTAGAGGCTGCACGGAGGTCTGCCGAGTGTTTTGCAAGAAGAGAAAGAAAGTTGTCCAAAACAGCTTGCAATCGAATGTTCATGTGAATAGAAAAGGCAGGAGAGTGGTCAGGTACTGTTTTCTCTCAGTTGGCAAGCTGCGCACACAATCGCAGTGTTGTACAGCTTGTTTCATCACCTTTGCCAAGTTGCCGCTCTCTCCGGCTCCCGGAGACGAAGAAGCTGCTTCTTCGCGCAAAGACGATTCTGCCGCTCACAGTGCTCTGCAGTGTGCGTCTTCTGCCGAAAGAGATCCGGGAGCTGTGCTTAGCTCTGCAGAGCACCGTACCTTCGTCTTTAGCCTCTCTTCTCGTCTACATCTTAGCAAAAAGCTTTTCCACTCTGTCTGGCAAGGAGAAACTGTGCCAGCACAGAAAACATCTCCCATCGTGTTCTAGAGGCTGCACGGAGGTCTGCCGAGTGTTTTGCAAGAAGAGAAAGAAAGTTGTCCAAAACAGCTTGCAATCGAATGTTCATGTGAATAGAAAAGGCAGGAGAGCGGTCAGGTACTGTTTTCTCTCAGTTGGCAAGCTGCGCACACAATCGCAGTGTTGTACAGCTTGTTTCATCACCTTTGCCAAGTTGCCGCTCTCTCCGGCTCCCGGAGACGAAGAAGCTGCTTCTTCGCGCAAAGACGATTCTGCCGCTCACAGTGCTCTGCAGTGTGTGTCTTCTGCCGAAAGAGATCCGGGAGCGGTGCTTAGCTCTGCAGAGCACCGTACCTTCGTCTTTAGCCTCTCTTCTCGTCTACATCTTAGCAAAAAGCTTTTCCACTCTGTCTGCAAGGAGAAACTGTGCCAGCACAAAAAAGATCTCCCATCGTGTTCTAGAGGCTGCACGGAGGTCTGCCGAGTGTTTTGCAAGAAGAGAAAGAAAGTTGTCCAAAACAGCTTGCAATCGAATGTTCATGTGAATAGAAAAGGCAGGAGAGTGGTCAGGTACTGTTTTCTCTCAGTTGGCAAGCTGCGCACACAATCGCAGTGTTGTACAGCTTGTTTCATCACCTTTGCCAAGTTGCCGCTCTCTCCGGCTCCCGGAGACGAAGAAGCTGCTTCTTCGCGCAAAGACGATTCTGCCGCTCACAGTGCTCTGCAGTGTGTGTCTTCTGCCGAAAGAGATCCGGGAGCTGTGCTTAGCTCTGCAGAGCACCGTACCTTCGTCTTTAGCCTCTCTTCTCGTCTACATCTTAGCAAAAAGCTTTTCCACTCTGTCTGGCAAGGAGAAACTGTGCCAGCACAGAAAACATCTCCCATCGTGTTCTAGAGGCTGCACGGAGGTCTGCCGAGTGTTTTGCAAGAAGAGAAAGAAAGTTGTCCAAAACAGCTTGCAATCGAATGTTCATGTGAATAGAAAAGGCAGGAGAGTGGTCAGGTACTGTTTTCTCTCAGTTGGCAAGCTGCGCACACAATCGCAGTGTTGTACAGCTTGTTTCATCACCTTTGCCAAGTTGCCGCTCTCTCCGGCTCCCGGAGACGAAGAAGCTGCTTCTTCGCGCAAAGACGATTCTGCCGCTCACAGTGCTCTGCGGTGTGTGTCTTCTGCCGAAAGAGATCCGGGAGCTGTGCTTAGCTCTGCAGAGCACCGTACCTTCGTCTTTAGCCTCTCTTCTCGTCTACATCTTAGCAAAAAGCTTTTCCACTCTGTCTGGCAAGGAGAAACTGTGCCAGCACAGAAAACATCTCCCATCGTGTTCTAGAGGCTGCACGGAGGTCTGCCGAGTGTTTTGCAAGAAGAGAAAGAAAGTTGTCCAAAACAGCTTGCAATCGAATGTTCATGTGAATAGAAAAGGCAGGAGAGTGGTCAGGTACTGTTTTCTCTCAGTTGGCAAGCTGCGCACACAATCGCAGTGTTGTACAGCTTGTTTCATCACCTTTGCCAAGTTGCCGCTCTCTCCGGCTCCCGGAGACGAAGAAGCTGCTTCTTCGCGCAAAGACGATTCTGCAGCTCACAGTGCTCTGCGGTGTGCGCCTTCTGCCGAAAGAGGTCCGGGAGCGGTGCTTAGCACTGCAGAGCACCGTACCTTCGTCTTTAGCCTCTCTTCTCGTCTACATCTTAGCAAAAAGCTTTTCCACTCTGTCTGGCAAGGAGAAACTGTGCCAGCACAGAAAACATCTCCCATCGTGTTCTAGAGGCTGCACGGAGGTCTGCCGAGTGTTTTGCAAGAAGAGAAAGAAAGTTGTCCAAAACAGCTTGCAATCGAATGTTCATGTGAATAGAAAAGGCAGGAGAGTGGTCAGGTACTGTTTTCTCTCAGTTGGCAAGCTGCGCACACAATCGCAGTGTTGTACAGCTTGTTTCATCACCTTTGCCAAGTTGCCGCTCTCTCCGGCTCCCGGAGACGAAGAAGCTGCTTCTTCGCGCAAAGACGATTCTGCCGCTCACAGTGCTCTGCAGTGTGTGTCTTCTGCCGAAAGAGATCCGGGAGCTGTGCTTAGCTCTGCAGAGCACCGTACCTTCGTCTTTAGGCTCTCTTCTCGTCTACATCTTAGCAAAAAGCTTTTCCACTCTGTCTGGCAAGGAGAAAGTGTGCCAGCACAGAAAACATCTCCCATCGTGTTCTAGAGGCTGCACGGAGGTCTGCCGAGTGTTTTGCAAGAAGAGAAAGAAAGTTGTCCAAAACAGCTTGCAATCGAATGTTCATGTGAATAGAAAAGGCAGGAGAGTGGTCAGGTACTGTTTTCTCTCAGTTGGCAAGCTGCGCACACAATCGCAGTGTTGTACAGCTTGTTTCATCACCTTTGCCAAGTTGCCGCTCTCTCCGGCTCCCGGAGACGAAGAAGCTGCTTCTTCGCGCAAAGACGATTCTGCCGCTCACAGTGCTCTGCAGTGTGTGTCTTCTGCCGAAAGAGATCCGGGAGCTGTGCTTAGCTCTGCAGAGCACCGTACCTTCGTCTTTAGCCTCTCTTCTCGTCTACATCTTAGCAAAAAGCTTTTCCACTCTGTCTGGCAAGGAGAAACTGTGCCAGCACAGAAAACATCTCCCATCGTGTTCTAGAGGCTGCACGCAGGTCTGCCGAGTGTTTTGCAAGAAGAGAAAGAAAGTTGTCCAAAACAGCTTGCAATCGAATGTTCATGTGAATAGAAAAGGCAGGAGAGTGGTCAGGTACTGTTTTCTCTCAGTTGGCAAGCTGCGCACACAATCGCAGTGTTGTACAGCTTGTTTCATCACCTTTGCCAAGTTGCCGCTCTCTCCGGCTCCCGGAGACGAAGAAGCTGCTTCTTCGCGCAAAGACGATTCTGCCGCTCACAGTGCTCTGCAGTGTGTGTCTTCTGCCGAAAGAGATCCGGGAGCTGTGCTTAGCTCTCCAGAGCACCGTACCTTCGTCTTTAGCCTCTCTTCTCGTCTACATCTTAGCAAAAAGCTTTTCCACTCTGTCTGGCAAGGAGAAACTGTGCCAGCACAGAAAACATCTCCCATCGTGTTCTAGAGGCTGCACGGAGGTCTGCCGAGTGTTTTGCAAGAAGAGAAAGAAAGTTGTCCAAAACAGCTTGCAATCGAATGTTCATGTGAATAGAAAAGGCAGGAGAGTGGTCAGGTACTGTTTTCTCTCAGTTGGCAAGCTGCGCACACAATCGCAGTGTTGTACAGCTTGTTTCATCACCTTTGCCAAGTTGCCGCTCTCTCCGGCTCCCGGAGACGAAGAAGCTGCTTCTTCGCGCAAAGACGATTCTGCCGCTCACAGTGCTCTGCAGAGTGTGTCTTCTGCCGAAAGAGATCCGGGAGCTGTGCTTAGCTTTGCAGAGCACCGTACCTTCGTCTTTAGGCTCTCTTCTCGTCTACATCTTAGCAAAAAGCTTTTCCACTCTGTCTGGCAAGGAGAAACTGTGCCAGCACAAAAAACATCTCCCATCGTGTTCTAGAGGCTGCACGGAGGTCTGCCGAGTGTTTTGCAAGAAGAGAAAGAAAGTTGTCCAAAACAGCTTGCAATCGAATGTTCATGTGAATAGAAAAGGCAGGAGAGTGGTCAGGTACTGTTTTCTCTCAGTTGGCAAGCTGCGCACACAATCGCAGTGTTGTACAGCTTGTTTCATCACCTTTGCCAAGTTGCCGCTCTCTCCGGCTCCCGGAGACGAAGAAGCTGCTTCTTCGCGCAAAGACGATTCTGCCGCTCACAGTGCTCTGCAGTGTGTGTCTTCTGCCGAAAGAGATCCGGGAGCTGTGCTTAGCTCTGCAGAGCACCGTACCTTCGTCTTTAGCCTCTCTTCTCGTCTACATCTTAGCAAAAAGCTTTTCCACTCTGTCTGGCAAGGAGAAACTGTGCCAGCACAGAAAACATCTCCCATCGTGTTCTAGAGGCTGCACGGAGGTCTGCCGAGTGTTTTGCAAGAAGAGAAAGAAAGTTGTCCAAAACAGCTTGCAATCGAATGTTCATGTGAATAGAAAAGGCAGGAGAGTGGTCAGGTACTGTTTTCTCTCAGTTGGCAAGCTGCGCACACAATCGCAGTGTTGTACAGCTTGTTTCATCACCTTTGCCAAGTTGCCGCTCTCTCCGGCTCCCGGAGACGAAGAAGCTGCTTCTTCGCGCAAAGACGATTCTGCCGCTCACAGTGCTCTGCAGTGTGTGTCTTCTGCCGAAAGAGATCCGGGAGCTGTGCGTAGCTCTGCAGAGCACCGTACCTTCGTCTTTAGCCTCTCTTCTCGTCTACATCTTAGCAAAAAGCTTTTCCACTCTGTCTGGCAAGGAGAAACTGTGCCAGCACAGAAAACATCTCCCATCGTGTTCTAGAGGCTGCACGGAGGTCTGCCGAGTGTTTTGCAAGAAGAGAAAGAAAGTTGTCCAAAACAGCTTGCAATCGAATGTTCATGTGAATAGAAAAGGCAGGAGAGTGGTCAGGTACTGTTTTCTCTCAGTTGGCAAGCTGCGCACACAATGGCAGTGTTGTACAGCTTGTTTCATCACCTTTGCCAAGTTGCCGCTCTCTCCGGCTCCCGGAGACGAAGAAGCTGCTTCTTCGCGCAAAGACGATTCTGCCGCTCACAGTGCTCTGCAGTGTGTGTCTTCTGCCGAAAGAGATCCGGGAGCTGTGCTTAGCTCTGCAGAGCACCGTACCTTCGTCTTTAGCCTCTCTTCTCGTCTACATCTTAGCAAAAAGCTTTTCCACTCTGTCTGGCAAGGAGAAACTGTGCCAGCACAGAAAACATCTCCCATCGTGTTCTAGAGGCTGCACGGAGGTCTGCCGAGTGTTTTGCAAGAAGAGAAAGAAAGTTGTCCAAAACAGCTTGCAATCGAATGTTCATGTGAATAGAAAAGGCAGGAGAGCGGTCAGGTACTGTTTTCTCTCAGTTGGCAAGCTGCGCACACAATCGCAGTGTTGTACAGCTTGTTTCATCACCTTTGCCAAGTTGCCGCTCTCTCCGGCTCCCGGAGACGAAGAAGCTGCTTCTTCGCGCAAAGACGATTCTGCCGCTCACAGTGCTCTGCAGTGTGTGTCTTCTGCCGAAAGAGGTCCGGGAGCGGTGCTTAGCTCTGCAGAGCACCGTACCTTCGTCTTTAGCCTCTCTTCTCGTCTACATCTTAGCAAAAAGCTTTTCCACTCTGTCTGGCAAGGAGAAACTGTGCCAGCACAGAAAACATCTCCCATCGTGTTCTAGAGGCTGCACGGAGGTCTGCCGAGTGTTTTGCAAGAAGAGAAAGAAAGTTGTCCAAAACAGCTTGCAATCGAATGTTCATGTGAATAGAAAAGGCAGGAGAGTGGTCAGGTACTGTTTTCTCTCAGTTGGCAAGCTGCGCACACAATCGCAGTGTTGTACAGCTTGTTTCATCACCTTTGCCAAGTTGCCGCTCTCTCCGGCTCCCGGAGACGAAGAAGCTGCTTCTTCGCGCAAAGACGATTCTGCCGCTCACAGTGCTCTGCAGTGTGTGTCTTCTGCCGAAAGAGATCCGGGAGCTGTGCTTAGCTCTGCAGAGCACCGTACCTTCGTCTTTAGGCTCTCTTCTCGTCTACATCTTAGCAAAAAGCTTTTCCACTCTGTCTGGCAAGGAGAAACTGTGCCAGCACAGAAAACATCTCCCATCGTGTTCTAGAGGCTGCACGGAGGTCTGCCGAGTGTTTTGCAAGAAGAGAAAGAAAGTTGTCCAAAACAGCTTGCAATCGAATGTTCATGTGAATAGAAAAGGCAGGAGAGTGGTCAGGTACTGTTTTCTCTCAGTTGGCAAGCTGCGCACACAATCGCAGTGTTGTACAGCTTGTTTCATCACCTTTGCCAAGTTGCCGCTCTCTCCGGCTCCCGGAGACGAAGAAGCTGCTTCTTCGCGCAAAGACGATTCTGCCGCTCACAGTGCTCTGCAGTGTGTGTCTTCTGCCGAAAGAGATCCGGGAGCTGTGCTTAGCTCTGCAGAGCACCGTACCTTCGTCTTTAGCCTCTCTTCTCGTCTACATCTTAGCAAAAAGCTTTTCCACTCTGTCTGGCAAGGAGAAACTGTGCCAGCACAGAAAACATCTCCCATCGTGTTCTAGAGGCTGCACGGAGGTCTGCCGAGTGTTTTGCAAGAAGAGAAAGAAAGTTGTCCAAAACAGCTTGCAATCGAATGTTCATGTGAATAGAAAAGGCAGGAGAGTGGTCAGGTACTGTTTTCTCTCAGTTGGCAAGCTGCGCACACAATCGCAGTGTTGTACAGCTTGTTTCATCACCTTTGCCAAGTTGCCGCTCTCTCCGGCTCCCGGAGACGAAGAAGCTGCTTCTTCGCGCAAAGACGATTCTGCCGCTCACAGTGCTCTGCAGTGTGTGTCTTCTGCCGAAAGAGATCCGGGAGCTGTGCTTAGCTCTGCAGAGCACCGTACCTTCGTCTTTAGCCTCTCTTCTCGTCTACATCTTAGCAAAAAGCTTTTCCACTCTGTCTGGCAAGGAGAAACTGTGCCAGCACAGAAAACATCTCCCATCGTGTTCTAGAGGCTGCACGGAGGTCTGCCGAGTGTTTTGCAAGAAGAGAAAGAAAGTTGTCCAAAACAGCTTGCAATCGAATGTTCATGTGAATAGAAAAGGCAGGAGAGTGGTCAGGTACTGTTTTCTCTCAGTTGGCAAGCTGCGCACACAATCGCAGTGTTGTACAGCTTGTTTCATCACCTTTGCCAAGTTGCCGCTCTCTCCGGCTCCCGGAGACGAAGAAGCTGCTTCTTCGCGCAAAGACGATTCTGCCGCTCACAGTGCTCTGCAGTGTGTGTCTTCTGCCGAAAGAGATCCGGGAGCTGTGCTTAGCTCTGCAGAGCACCGTACCTTCGTCTTTAGCCTCTCTTCTCGTCTACATCTTAGCAAAAAGCTTTTCCACTCTGTCTGGCAAGGAGAAACTGTGCCAGCACAGAAAACATCTCCCATCGTGTTCTAGAGGCTGCACGGAGGTCTGCCGAGTGTTTTGCAAGAAGAGAAAGAAAGTTGTCCAAAACAGCTTGCAATCGAATGTTCATGTGAATAGAAAAGGCAGGAGAGTGGTCAGGTACTGTTTTCTCTCAGTTGGCAAGCTGCGCACACAATCGCAGTGTTGTACAGCTTGTTTCATCACCTTTGCCAAGTTGCCGCTCTCTCCGGCTCCCGGAGACGAAGAAGCTGCTTCTTCGCGCAAAGACGATTCTGCCGCTCACAGTGCTCTGCAGTGTGTGTCTTCTGCCGAAAGAGATCCGGGAGCTGTGCTTAGCTCTGCAGAGCACCGAACCTTCGTCTTTAGCCTCTCTTCTCGTCTACATCTTAGCAAAAAGCTTTTCCACTCTGTCTGGCAAGGAGAAACTGTGCCAGCACAGAAAACATCTCCCATCGTGTTCTAGAGGCTGCACGGAGGTCTGCCGAGTGTTTTGCAAGAAGAGAAAGAAAGTTGTCCAAAACAGCTTGCAATCGAATGTTCATGTGAATAGAAAAGGCAGGAGAGTGGTCAGGTACTGTTTTCTCTCAGTTGGCAAGCTGCGCACACAATCGCAGTGTTGTACAGCTTGTTTCATCACCTTTGCCAAGTTGCCGCTCTCTCCGGCTCCCGGAGACGAAGAAGCTGCTTCTTCGCGCAAAGACGATTCTGCCGCTCACAGTGCTCTGCAGTGTGTGTCTTCTGCCGAAAGAGATCCGGGAGCTGTGCTTAGCTCTGCAGAGCACCGTACCTTCGTCTTTAGCCTCTCTTCTCGTCTACATCTTAGCAAAAAGCTTTTCCACTCTGTCTGGCGAGGAGAAACTGTGCCAGCACAGAAAACATCTCCCATCGTGTTCTAGAGGCTGCACGGAGGTCTGCCGAGTGTTTTGCAAGAAGAGAAAGAAAGTTGTCCAAAACAGCTTGCAATCGAATGTTCATGTGAATAGAAAAGGCAGGAGAGTGGTCAGATACTGTTTTCTCTCAGTTGGCAAGCTGCGCACACAATCGCAGTGTTGTACAGCTTGTTTCATCACCTTTGCCAAGTTGCCGCTCTCTCCGGCTCCCGGAGACGAAGAAGCTGCTTCTTCGCGCAAAGACGATTCTGCCGCTCACAGTGCTCTGCAGTGTGTGTCTTCTGCCGAAAGAGATCCGGGAGCTGTGCTTAGCTCTGCAGAGCACCGTACCTTCGTCTTTAGCCTCTCTTCTCGTCTACATCTTAGCAAAAAGCTTTTCCACTCTGTCTGGCAAGGAGAAACTGTGCCAGCACAGAAAACATCTCCCATCGTGTTCTAGAGGCTGCACGGAGGTCTGCCGAGTGTTTTGCAAGAAGAGAAAGAAAGTTGTCCAAAACAGCTTGCAATCGAATGTTCATGTGAATAGAAAAGGCAGGAGAGTGGTCAGGTACTGTTTTCTCTCAGTTGGCAAGCTGCGCACACAATCGCAGTGTTGTACAGCTTGTTTCATCACCTTTGCCAAGTTGCCGCTCTCTCCGGCTCCCGGAGACGAAGAAGCTGCTTCTTCGCGCAAATACGATTCTGCAGCTCACAGTGCTCTGCGGTGTGCACCTTCTGCCGAAAGAGGTGCGGGAGCGGGGCTTAGCACTGCAGAGCACCGTACCTTCGTCTTTAGCCTCTCTTCTCGTCTACATCTTAGCAAAAAGCTTTTCCACTCTGTCTGGCAAGGAGAAACTGTGCCAGCACAGAAAACATCTCCCATCGTGTTCTAGAGGCTGCACGGAGGTCTGCCGAGTGTTTTGCAAGAAGAGAAAGAAAGTTGTCCAAAACAGCTTGCAATCGAATGTTCATGTGAATAGAAAAGGCAGGAGAGTGGTCAGGTACTGTTTTCTCTCAGTTGGCAAGCTGCGCACACAATCGCAGTGTTGTACAGCTTGTTTCATCACCTTTGCCAAGTTGCCGCTCTCTCCGGCTCCCGGAGACGAAGAAGCTGCTTCTTCGCGCAAAGACGATTCTGCAGCTCACAGTGCTCTGCGGTGTGCGCCTTCTGCCGAAAGAGGTCCGGGAGCGGTGCTTAGCACTGCAGAGCACCGTACCTTCGTCTTTAGCCTCTCTTCTCGTCTACATCTTAGCAAAAAGCTTTTCCACTCTGTCTGGCAAGGAGAAACTGTGCCAGCACAGAAAACATCTCCCATCGTGTTCTAGAGGCTGCACGGAGGTCTGCCGAGTGTTTTGCAAGAAGAGAAAGAAAGTTGTCCAAAACAGCTTGCAATCGAATGTTCATGTGAATAGAAAAGGCAGGAGAGTGGTCAGGTACTGTTTTCTCTCAGTTGGCAAGCTGCGCACACAATCGCAGTGTTGTACAGCTTGTTTCATCACCTTTGCCAAGTTGCCGCTCTCTCCGGCTCCCGGAGACGAAGAAGCTGCTTCTTCGCGCAAAGACGATTCTGCCGCTCACAGTGCTCTGCAGTGTGTGTCTTCTGCCGAAAGAGATCCGGGAGCTGTGCTTAGCTCTGCAGAGCACCGTACCTTCGTCTTTAGCCTCTCTTCTCGTCTACATCTTAGCAAAAAGCTTTTCCACTCTGTCTGGCAAGGAGAAACTGTGCCAGCACAGAAAACATCTCCCATCGTGTTCTAGAGGCTGCACGGAGGTCTGCCGAGTGTTTTGCAAGAAGAGAAAGAAAGTTGTCCAAAACAGCTTGCAATCGAATGTTCATGTGAATAGAAAAGGCAGGAGAGTGGTCAGGTACTGTTTTCTCTCAGTTGGCAAGCTGCGCACACAATCGCAGTGTTGTACAGCTTGTTTCATCACCTTTGCCAAGTTGCCGCTCTCTCCGGCTCCCGGAGACGAAGAAGCTGCTTCTTCGCGCAAAGACGATTCTGCCGCTCACAGTGCTCTGCAGTGTGTGTCTTCTGCCGAAAGAGATCCGGGAGCTGTGCTTAGCTCTGCAGAGCACCGTACCTTCGTCTTTAGCCTCTCTTCTCGTCTACATCTTAGCAAAAAGCTTTTCCACTCTGTCTGGCAAGGAGAAACTGTGCCAGCACAGAAAACATCTCCCATCGTGTTCTAGAGGCTGCACGGAGGTCTGCCGAGTGTTTTGCAAGAAGAGAAAGAAAGTTGTCCAAAACAGCTTGCAATCGAATGTTCATGTGAATAGAAAAGGCAGGAGAGTGGTCAGGTACTGTTTTCTCTCAGTTGGCAAGCTGCGCACACAATCGCAGTGTTGTACAGCTTGTTTCATCACCTTTGCCAAGTTGCCGCTCTCTCCGGCTCCCGGAGACGAAGAAGCTGCTTCTTCGCGCAAAGACGATTCTGCCGCTCACAGTGCTCTGCAGTGTGTGTCTTCTGCCGAAAGAGATCCGGGAGCTGTGCTTAGCTCTCCAGAGCACCGTACCTTCGTCTTTAGCCTCTCTTCTCGTCTACATCTTAGCAAAAAGCTTTTCCACTCTGTCTGGCAAGGAGAAACTGTGCCAGCACAGAAAACATCTCCCATCGTGTTCTAGAGGCTGCACGGAGATCTGCCGAGTGTTTTGCAAGAAGAGAAAGAAAGTTGTCCAAAACAGCTTGCAATCGAATGTTCATGTGAATAGAAAAGGCAGGAGAGTGGTCAGGTACTGTTTTCTCTCAGTTGGCAAGCTGCGCACACAATCGCAGTGTTGTACAGCTTGTTTCATCACCTTTGCCAAGTTGCCGCTCTCTCCGGCTCCCGGAGACGAAGAAGCTGCTTCTTCGCGCAAAGACGATTCTGCCGCTCACAGTGCTCTGCAGAGTGTGTCTTCTGCCAAAAGAGATCCGGGAGCTGTGCTTAGCTTTGCAGAGCACCGTACCTTCGTCTTTAGGCTCTCTTCTCGTCTACATCTTAGCAAAAAGCTTTTCCACTCTGTCTGGCAAGGAGAAACTGTGCCAGCACAAAAAACATCTCCCATCGTGTTCTAGAGGCTGCACGGAGGTCTGCCGAGTGTTTTGCAAGAAGAGAAAGAAAGTTGTCCAAAACAGCTTGCAATCGAATGTTCATGTGAATAGAAAAGGCAGGAGAGTGGTCAGGTACTGTTTTCTCTCAGTTGGCAAGCTGCGCACACAATCGCAGTGTTGTACAGCTTGTTTCATCACCTTTGCCAAGTTGCCGCTCTCTCCGGCTCCCGGAGACGAAGAAGCTGCTTCTTCGCGCAAAGACGATTCTGCCGCTCACAGTGCTCTGCAGTGTGTGTCTTCTGCCGAAAGAGATCCGGGAGCTGTGCTTAGCTCTGCAGAGCACCGTACCTTCGTCTTTAGCCTCTCTTCTCGTCTACATCTTAGCAAAAAGCTTTTCCACTCTGTCTGGCAAGGAGAAACTGTGCCAGCACAGAAAACATCTCCCATCGTGTTCTAGAGGCTGCACGGAGGTCTGCCGAGTGTTTTGCAAGAAGAGAAAGAAAGTTGTCCAAAACAGCTTGCAATCGAATGTTCATGTGAATAGAAAAGGCAGGAGAGTGGTCAGGTACTGTTTTCTCTCAGTTGGCAAGCTGCGCACACAATCGCAGTGTTGTACAGCTTGTTTCATCACCTTTGCCAAGTTGCCGCTCTCTCCGGCTCCCGGAGACGAAGAAGCTGCTTCTTCGCGCAAAGACGATTCTGCCGCTCACAGTGCTCTGCGGTGTGCGCCTTCTGCCGAAAGAGGTCCGGGAGCGGTGCTTAGCACTGCAGAGCACCGTACCTTCGTCTTTAGCCTCTCTTCTCGTCTACATCTTAGCAAAAAGCTTTTCCACTCTGTCTGGCAAGGAGAAACTGTGCCAGCACAGAAAACATCTCCCATCGTGTTCTAGAGGCTGCACGGAGGTCTGCCGAGTGTTTTGCAAGAAGAGAAAGAAAGTTGTCCAAAACAGCTTGCAATCGAATGTTCATGTGAATAGAAAAGGCAGGAGAGTGGTCAGGTACTGTTTTCTCTCACTTGGCAAGCTGCGCACACAATCGCAGTGTTGTACAGCTTGTTTCATCACCTTTGCCAAGTTGCCGCTCTCTCCGGCTCCCGGAGACGAAGAAGCTGCTTCTTCGCGCAAAGACGATTCTGCCGCTCACAGTGCTCTGCAGTGTGTGTCTTCTGCCGAAAGAGATCCGGGAGCTGTGCTTAGCTCTGCAGAGCACCGTACCTTCGTCTTTAGCCTCTCTTCTCGTCTACATCTTAGCAAAAAGCTTTTCCACTCTGTCTGGCAAGGAGAAACTGTGCCAGCACAGAAAACATCTCCCATCGTGTTCTAGAGGCTGCACGGAGGTCTGCCGAGTGTTTTGCAAGAAGAGAAAGAAAGTTGTCCAAAACAGCTTCCAATCGAATGTTCATGTGAATAGAAAAGGCAGGAGAGTGGTCAGGTACTGTTTTCTCTCAGTTGGCAAGCTGCGCACACAATCGCAGTGTTGTACAGCTTGTTTCATCACCTTTGCCAAGTTGCCGCTCTCTCCGGCTCCCGGAGACGAAGAAGCTGCTTCTTCGCGCAAAGACGATTCTGCAGCTCACAGTGCTCTGCGGTGTGCACCTTCTGCCGAAAGAGGTCCGGGAGCGGGGCTTAGCACTGCAGAGCACCTAACCTTCGTCTTTAGCCTCTCTTCTCGTCTACATCTTAGCAAAAAGCTTTTCCACTCTGTCTGGCAAGGAGAAACTGTGCCAGCACAGAAAACATCTCCCATCGTGTTCTAGAGGCTGCACGGAGGTCTGCCGAGTGTTTTGCAAGAAGAGAAAGAAAGTTGTCCAAAACAGCTTGCAATCGAATGTTCATGTGAATAGAAAAGGCAGGAGAGTGGTCAGGTACTGTTTTCTCTCAGTTGGCAAGCTGCGCACACAATCGCAGTGTTGTACAGCTTGTTTCATCACCTTTGCGAAGCTGCCGCTCTCTCCGGCTCCCGGAGACGAAGAAGCTGCTTCTTCGCGCAAAGACGATTCTGCCGCTCACAGTGCTCTGCAGTGTGTGTCTTCTGCCGAAAGAGATCCGGGAGCTGTGCTTAGCTCTGCAGAGCACCGTACCTTCGTCTTTAGGCTCTCTTCTCGTCTACATCTTAGCAAAAAGCTTTACCACTCTGTCTGGCAAGGAGAAACTGTGCCAGCACAGAAAACATCTCCCATCGTGTTCTAGAGGCTGCACGGAGGTCTGCCGAGTGTTTTGCAAGAAGAGAAAGAAAGTTGTCCAAAACAGCTTGCAATCGAATGTTCATGTGAATAGAAAAGGCAGGAGAGTGGTCAGGTACTGTTTTCTCTCAGTTGGCAAGCTGCGCACACAATCGCAGTGTTGTACAGCTTGTTTCATCACCTTTGCCAAGTTGCCGCTCTCTCCGGCTCCCGGAGACGAAGAAGCTGCTTCTTCGCGCAAAGACGATTCTGCCGCTCACAGTGCTCTGCAGTGTGTGTCTTCTGCCGAAAGAGATCCGGGAGCTGTGCTTAGCTCTGCAGAGCACCGTACCTTCGTCTTTAGGCTCTCTTCTCGTCTACATCTTAGCAAAAAGCTTTTCCACTCTGTCTGGCAAGGAGAAACTGTGCCAGCACAGAAAACATCTCCCATCGTGTTCTAGAGGCTGCACGGAGGTCTGCCGAGTGTTTTGCAAGAAGAGAAAGAAAGTTGTCCAAAACAGCTTGCAATCGAATGTTCATGTGAATAGAAAAGGCAGGAGAGTGGTCAGGTACTGTTTTCTCTCAGTTGGCAAGCTGCGCACACAATCGCAGTGTTGTACAGCTTGTTTCATCACCTTTGCCAAGTTGCCGCTCTCTCCGGCTCCCGGAGACGAAGAAGCTGCTTCTTCGCGCAAAGACGATTCTGCCGCTCACAGTGCTCTGCAGTGTGTGTCTTCTGCCGAAAGAGATCCGGGAGCTGTGCTTAGCTCTGCAGAGCACCGTACCTTCGTCTTTAGCCTCTCTTCTCGTCTACATCTTAGCAAAAAGCTTTTCCACTCTGTCTGGCAAGGAGAAACTGTGCCAGCACAGAAAACATCTCCCATCGTGTTCTAGAGGCTGCACGGAGGTCTGCCGAGTGTTTTGCAAGAAGAGAAAGAAAGTTGTCCAAAACAGCTTGCAATCGAATGTTCATGTGAATAGAAAAGGCAGGAGAGTGGTCAGGTACTGTTTTCTCTCACTTGGCAAGCTGCGCACACAATGGCAGTGTTGTACAGCTTGTTTCATCACCTTTGCCAAGTTGCCGCTCTCTCCGGCTCCCGGAGACGAAGAAGCTGCTTCTTCGCGCAAAGACGATTCTGCCGCTCACAGTGCTCTGCGGTGTGTGTCTTCTGCCGAAAGAGGTCCGGGAGCTGTGCTTAGCTCTGCAGAGCACCGTACCTTCGTCTTTAGCCTCTCTTCTCGTCTACATCTTAGCAAAAAGCTTTTCCACTCTGTCTGGCAAGGAGAAACTGTGCCAGCACAGAAAACATCTCCCATCGTGTTCTAGAGGCTGCACGGAGGTCTGCCGAGTGTTTTGCAAGAAGAGAAAGAAAGTTGTCCAAAACAGCTTGCAATCGAATGTTCATGTGAATAGAAAAGGCAGGAGAGTGGTCAGGTACTGTTTTCTCTCAGTTGGCAAGCTGCGCACACAATCGCAGTGTTGTACAGCTTGTTTCATCACCTTTGCCAAGCTGCCGCTCTCTCCGGCTCCCGGAGACGAAGAAGCTGCTTCTTCGCGCAAAGACGATTCTGCAGCTCACAGTGCTCTGCGGTGTGCGCCTTCTGCCGAAAGAGGTCCGGGAGCGGTGCTTAGCACTGCAGAGCACCGTACCTTCGTCTTTAGCCTCTCTTCTCGTCTACATCTTAGCAAAAAGCTTTTCCACTCTGTCTGGCAAGGAGAAACTGTGCCAGCACAGAAAACATCTCCCATCGTGTTCTAGAGGCTGCACGGAGGTCTGCCGAGTGTTTTGCAAGAAGAGAAAGAAAGTTGTCCAAAACAGCTTGCAATCGAATGTTCATGTGAATAGAAAAGGCAGGAGAGTGGTCAGGTACTGTTTTCTCTCAGTTGGCAAGCTGCGCACACAATCGCAGTGTTGTACAGCTTGTTTCATCACCTTTGCCAAGTTGCCGCTCTCTCCGGCTCCCGGAGACGAAGAAGCTGCTTCTTCGCGCAAAGACGATTCTGCCGCTCACAGTGCTCTGCGGTGTGTGTCTTCTGCCGAAAGAGATCCGGGAGCTGTGCTTAGCTCTGCAGAGCACCGTACCTTCGTCTTTAGCCTCTCTTCTCGTCTACATCTTAGCAAAAAGCTTTTCCACTCTGTCTGGCAAGGAGAAACTGTGCCAGCACAGAAAACATCTCCCATCGTGTTCTAGAGGCTGCACGGAGGTCTGCCGAGTGTTTTGCAAGAAGAGAAAGAAAGTTGTCCAAAACAGCTTGCAATCGAATGTTCATGTGAATAGAAAAGGCAGGAGAGTGGTCAGGTACTGTTTTCTCTCAGTTGGCAAGCTGCGCACACAATCGCAGTGTTGTACAGCTTGTTTCATCACCTTTGCCAAGTTGCCGCTCTCTCCGGCTCCCGGAGACGAAGAAGCTGCTTCTTCGCGCAAAGACGATTCTGCCGCTCACAGTGCTCTGCGGTGTGTGTCTTCTGCCGAAAGAGATCCGGGAGCTGTGCTTAGCTCTGCAGAGCACCGTACCTTCGTCTTTAGCCTCTCTTCTCGTCTACATCTTAGCAAAAAGCTTTTCCACTCTGTCTGGCAAGGAGAAACTGTGCCAGCACAGAAAACATCTCCCATCGTGTTCTAGAGGCTGCACGGAGGTCTGCCGAGTGTTTTGCAAGAAGAGAAAGAAAGTTGTCCAAAACAGCTTGCAATCGAATGTTCATGTGAATAGAAAAGGCAGGAGAGTGGTCAGGTACTGTTTTCTCTCAGTTGGCAAGCTGCGCACACAATCGCAGTGTTGTACAGCTTGTTTCATCACCTTTGCCAAGTTGCCGCTCTCTCCGGCTCCCGGAGACGAAGAAGCTGCTTCTTCGCGCAAAGACGATTCTGCAGCTCACAGTGCTCTGCGGTGTGCGCCTTCTGCCGAAAGAGGTCCGGGAGCGGTGCTTAGCTTTGCAGAGCACCGTACCTTCGTCTTTAGCCTCTCTTCTCGTCTACATCTTAGCAAAAAGCTTTTCCACTCTGTCTGGCAAGGAGAAACTGTGCCAGCACAGAAAACATCTCCCATCGTGTTCTAGAGGCTGCACGGAGGTCTGCCGAGTGTTTTGCAAGAAGAGAAAGAAAGTTGTCCAAAACAGCTTGCAATCGAATGTTCATGTGAATAGAAAAGGCAGGAGAGTGGTCAGGTACTGTTTTCTCTCAGTTGGCAAGCTGCGCACACAATCGCAGTGTTGTACAGCTTGTTTCATCACCTTTGCGAAGTTGCCGCTCTCTCCGGCTCCCGGAGACGAAGAAGCTGCTTCTTCGCGCAAAGACGATTCTGCCGCTCACAGTGCTCTGCAGTGTGTGTCTTCTGCCGAAAGAGATCCGGGAGCTGTGCTTAGCTCTGCAGAGCACCGTACCTTCGTCTTTAGCCTCTCTTCTCGTCTACATCTTAGCAAAAAGCTTTTCCACTCTGTCTGGCAAGGAGAAACTGTGCCAGCACAGAAAACATCTCCCATCGTGTTCTAGAGGCTGCACGGAGGTCTGCCGAGTGTTTTGCAAGAAGAGAAAGAAAGTTGTCCAAAACAGCTTGCAATCGAATGTTCATGTGAATAGAAAAGGCAGGAGAGTGGTCAGGTACTGTTTTCTCTCAGTTGGCAAGCTGCGCACACAATCGCAGTGTTGTACAGCTTGTTTCATCACCTTTGCCAAGTTGCCGCTCTCTCCGGCTCCCGGAGACGAAGAAGCTGCTTCTTCGCGCAAAGACGATTCTGCCGCTCACAGTGCTCTGCAGTGTGTGTCTTCTGCCGAAAGAGATCCGGGAGCTGTGCTTAGCTCTGCAGAGCACCGTACCTTCGTCTTTAGCCTCTCTTCTCGTCTACATCTTAGCAAAAAGCTTTTCCACTCTGTCTGGCAAGGAGAAACTGTGCCAGCACAGAAAACATCTCCCATCGTGTTCTAGAGGCTGCACGGAGGTCTGCCGAGTGTTTTGCAAGAAGAGAAAGAAAGTTGTCCAAAACAGCTTGCAATCGAATGTTCATGTGAATAGAAAAGGCAGGAGAGTGGTCAGGTACTGTTTTCTCTCAGTTGGCAAGCTGCGCACACAATCGCAGTGTTGTACAGCTTGTTTCATCACCTTTGCCAAGTTGCCGCTCTCTCCGGCTCCCGGAGACGAAGAAGCTGCTTCTTCGCGCAAAGACGATTCTGCAGCTCACAGTGCTCTGCGGTGTGCACCTTCTGCCGAAAGAGGTGCGGGAGCGGGGCTTAGCACTGCAGAGCACCGTACCTTCGTCTTTAGCCTCTCTTCTCGTCTACATCTTAGCAAAAAGCTTTTCCACTCTGTCTGGCAAGGAGAAACTGTGCCAGCACAGAAAACATCTCCCATCGTGTTCTAGAGGCTGCACGGAGGTCTGCCGAGTGTTTTGCAAGAAGAGAAAGAAAGTTGTCCAAAACAGCTTGCAATCGAATGTTCATGTGAATAGAAAAGGCAGGAGAGTGGTCAGGTACTGTTTTCTCTCAGTTGGCAAGCTGCGCACACAATCGCAGTGTTGTACAGCTTGTTTCATCACCTTTGCCAAGTTGCCGCTCTCTCCGGCTCCCGGAGACGAAGAAGCTGCTTCTTCGCGCAAAGACGATTCTGCAGCTCACAGTGCTCTGCGGTGTGCGCCTTCTGCCGAAAGAGGTCCGGGAGCGGTGCTTAGCACTGCAGAGCACCGTACCTTCGTCTTTAGGCTCTCTTCTCGTCTACATCTTAGCAAAAAGCTTTTCCACTCTGTCTGGCAAGGAGAAACTGTGCCAGCACAGAAAACATCTCCCATCGTGTTCTAGAGGCTGCACGGAGGTCTGCCGAGTGTTTTGCAAGAAGAGAAAGAAAGTTGTCCAAAACAGCTTGCAATCGAATGTTCATGTGAATAGAAAAGGCAGGAGAGTGGTCAGGTACTGTTTTCTCTCACTTGGCAAGCTGCGCACACAATCGCAGTGTTGTACAGCTTGTTTCATCACCTTTGCCAAGTTGCCGCTCTCTCCGGCTCCCGGAGACGAAGAAGCTGCTTCTTCGCGCAAAGACGATTCTGCCGCTCACAGTGCTCTGCAGTGTGTGTCTTCTGCCGAAAGAGATCCGGGAGCTGTGCTTAGCTCTGCAGAGCACCGTACCTTCGTCTTTAGCCTCTCTTCTCGTCTACATCTTAGCAAAAAGCTTTTCCACTCTGTCTGGCAAGGAGAAAGTGTGCCAGCACAGAAAACATCTCCCATCGTGTTCTAGAGGCTGCACGGAGGTCTGCCGAGTGTTTTGCAAGAAGAGAAAGAAAGTTGTCCAAAACAGCTTGCAATCGAATGTTCATGTGAATAGAAAAGGCAGGAGAGTGGTCAGGTACTGTTTTCTCTCAGTTGGCAAGCTGCGCACACAATCGCAGTGTTGTACAGCTTGTTTCATCACCTTTGCCAAGTTGCCGCTCTCTCCGGCTCCCGGAGACGAAGAAGCTGCTTCTTCGCGCAAAGACGATTCTGCCGCTCACAGTGCTCTGCAGTGTGTGTCTTCTGCCGAAAGAGATCCGGGAGCTGTGCTTAGCTCTGCAGAGCACCGTACCTTCGTCTTTAGCCTCTCTTCTCGTCTACATCTTAGCAAAAAGCTTTTCCACTCTGTCTGGCAAGGAGAAACTGTGCCAGCACAGAAAACATCTCCCATCGTGTTCTAGAGGCTGCACGGAGGTCTGCCGAGTGTTTTGCAAGAAGAGAAAGAAAGTTGTCCAAAACAGCTTGCAATCGAATGTTCATGTGAATAGAAAAGGCAGGAGAGTGGTCAGGTACTGTTTTCTCTCAGTTGGCAAGCTGCGCACACAATCGCAGTGTTGTACAGCTTGTTTCATCACCTTTGCCAAGTTGCCGCTCTCTCCGGCTCCCGGAGACGAAGAAGCTGCTTCTTCGCGCAAAGACGATTCTGCCGCTCACAGTGCTCTGCAGTGTGTGTCTTCTGCCGAAAGAGATCCGGGAGCTGTGCTTAGCTCTCCAGAGCACCGTACCTTCGTCTTTAGCCTCTCTTCTCGTCTACATCTTAGCAAAAAGCTTTTCCACTCTGTCTGGCAAGGAGAAACTGTGCCAGCACAGAAAACATCTCCCATCGTGTTCTAGAGGCTGCACGGAGATCTGCCGAGTGTTTTGCAAGAAGAGAAAGAAAGTTGTCCAAAACAGCTTGCAATCGAATGTTCATGTGAATAGAAAAGGCAGGAGAGTGGTCAGGTACTGTTTTCTCTCAGTTGGCAAGCTGCGCACACAATCGCAGTGTTGTACAGCTTGTTTCATCACCTTTGCCAAGTTGCCGCTCTCTCCGGCTCCCGGAGACGAAGAAGCTGCTTCTTCGCGCAAAGACGATTCTGCCGCTCACAGTGCTCTGCAGAGTGTGTCTTCTGCCGAAAGAGATCCGGGAGCTGTGCTTAGCTTTGCAGAGCACCGTACCTTCGTCTTTAGGCTCTCTTCTCGTCTACATCTTAGCAAAAAGCTTTTCCACTCTGTCTGGCAAGGAGAAACTGTGCCAGCACAAAAAACATCTCCCATCGTGTTCTAGAGGCTGCACGGAGGTCTGCCGAGTGTTTTGCAAGAAGAGAAAGAAAGTTGTCCAAAACAGCTTGCAATCGAATGTTCATGTGAATAGAAAAGGCAGGAGAGTGGTCAGGTACTGTTTTCTCTCAGTTGGCAAGCTGCGCACACAATCGCAGTGTTGTACAGCTTGTTTCATCACCTTTGCCAAGTTGCCGCTCTCTCCGGCTCCCGGAGACGAAGAAGCTGCTTCTTCGCGCAAAGACGATTCTGCCGCTCACAGTGCTCTGCAGTGTGTGTCTTCTGCCGAAAGAGATCCGGGAGCTGTGCTTAGCTCTGCAGAGCACCGTACCTTCGTCTTTAGCCTCTCTTCTCGTCTACATCTTAGCAAAAAGCTTTTCCACTCTGTCTGGCAAGGAGAAACTGTGCCAGCACAGAAAACATCTCCCATCGTGTTCTAGAGGCTGCACGGAGGTCTGCCGAGTGTTTTGCAAGAAGAGAAAGAAAGTTGTCCAAAACAGCTTGCAATCGAATGTTCATGTGAATAGAAAAGGCAGGAGAGTGGTCAGGTACTGTTTTCTCTCAGTTGGCAAGCTGCGCACACAATCGCAGTGTTGTACAGCTTGTTTCATCACCTTTGCCAAGTTGCCGCTCTCTCCGGCTCCCGGAGACGAAGAAGCTGCTTCTTCGCGCAAAGACGATTCTGCAGCTCACAGTGCTCTGCGGTGTGCGCCTTCTGCCGAAAGAGGTCCGGGAGCGGTGCTTAGCACTGCAGAGCACCGTACCTTCGTCTTTAGCCTCTCTTCTCGTCTACATCTTAGCAAAAAGCTTTTCCACTCTGTCTGGCAAGGAGAAACTGTGCCAGCACAGAAAACATCTCCCATCGTGTTCTAGAGGCTGCACGGAGGTCTGCCGAGTGTTTTGCAAGAAGAGAAAGAAAGTTGTCCAAAACAGCTTGCAATCGAATGTTCATGTGAATAGAAAAGGCAGGAGAGTGGTCAGGTACTGTTTTCTCTCACTTGGCAAGCTGCGCACACAATCGCAGTGTTGTACAGCTTGTTTCATCACCTTTGCCAAGTTGCCGCTCTCTCCGGCTCCCGGAGACGAAGAAGCTGCTTCTTCGCGCAAAGACGATTCTGCCGCTCACAGTGCTCTGCAGTGTGTGTCTTCTGCCGAAAGAGATCCGGGAGCTGTGCTTAGCTCTGCAGAGCACCGTACCTTCGTCTTTAGCCTCTCTTCTCGTCTACATCTTAGCAAAAAGCTTTTCCACTCTGTCTGGCAAGGAGAAAGTGTGCCAGCACAGAAAACATCTCCCATCGTGTTCTAGAGGCTGCACGGAGGTCTGCCGAGTGTTTTGCAAGAAGAGAAAGAAAGTTGTCCAAAACAGCTTGCAATCGAATGTTCATGTGAATAGAAAAGGCAGGAGAGTGGTCAGGTACTGTTTTCTCTCAGTTGGCAAGCTGCGCACACAATCGCAGTGTTGTACAGCTTGTTTCATCACCTTTGCCAAGTTGCCGCTCTCTCCGGCTCCCGGAGACGAAGAAGCTGCTTCTTCGCGCAAAGACGATTCTGCCGCTCACAGTGCTCTGCAGTGTGTGTCTTCTGCCGAAAGAGATCCGGGAGCTGTGCTTAGCTCTGCAGAGCACCGTACCTTCGTCTTTAGCCTCTCTTCTCGTCTACATCTTAGCAAAAAGCTTTTCCACTCTGTCTGGCAAGGAGAAACTGTGCCAGCACAGAAAACATCTCCCATCGTGTTCTAGAGGCTGCACGGAGGTCTGCCGAGTGTTTTGCAAGAAGAGAAAGAAAGTTGTCCAAAACAGCTTGCAATCGAATGTTCATGTGAATAGAAAAGGCAGGAGAGTGGTCAGGTACTGTTTTCTCTCAGTTGGCAAGCTGCGCACACAATCGCAGTGTTGTACAGCTTGTTTCATCACCTTTGCCAAGTTGCCGCTCTCTCCGGCTCCCGGAGACGAAGAAGCTGCTTCTTCGCGCAAAGACGATTCTGCCGCTCACAGTGCTCTGCAGTGTGTGTCTTCTGCCGAAAGAGATCCGGGAGCTGTGCTTAGCTCTCCAGAGCACCGTACCTTCGTCTTTAGCCTCTCTTCTCGTCTACATCTTAGCAAAAAGCTTTTCCACTCTGTCTGGCAAGGAGAAACTGTGCCAGCACAGAAAACATCTCCCATCGTGTTCTAGAGGCTGCACGGAGATCTGCCAAGTGTTTTGCAAGAAGAGAAAGAAAGTTGTCCAAAACAGCTTGCAATCGAATGTTCATGTGAATAGAAAAGGCAGGAGAGTGGTCAGGTACTGTTTTCTCTCAGTTGGCAAGCTGCGCACACAATCGCAGTGTTGTACAGCTTGTTTCATCACCTTTGCCAAGTTGCCGCTCTCTCCGGCTCCCGGAGACGAAGAAGCTGCTTCTTCGCGCAAAGACGATTCTGCCGCTCACAGTGCTCTGCAGAGTGTGTCTTCTGCCGAAAGAGATCCGGGAGCTGTGCTTAGCTTTGCAGAGCACCGTACCTTCGTCTTTAGGCTCTCTTCTCGTCTACATCTTAGCAAAAAGCTTTTCCACTCTGTCTGGCAAGGAGAAACTGTGCCAGCACAAAAAACATCTCCCATCGTGTTCTAGAGGCTGCACGGAGGTCTGCCGAGTGTTTTGCAAGAAGAGAAAGAAAGTTGTCCAAAACAGCTTGCAATCGAATGTTCATGTGAATAGAAAAGGCAGGAGAGTGGTCAGGTACTGTTTTCTCTCAGTTGGCAAGCTGCGCACACAATCGCAGTGTTGTACAGCTTGTTTCATCACCTTTGCCAAGTTGCCGCTCTCTCCGGCTCCCGGAGACGAAGAAGCTGCTTCTTCGCGCAAAGACGATTCTGCCGCTCACAGTGCTCTGCAGTGTGTGTCTTCTGCCGAAAGAGATCCGGGAGCTGTGCTTAGCTCTGCAGAGCACCGTACCTTCGTCTTTAGCCTCTCTTCTCGTCTACATCTTAGCAAAAAGCTTTTCCACTCTGTCTGGCAAGGAGAAACTGTGCCAGCACAGAAAACATCTCCCATCGTGTTCTAGAGGCTGCACGGAGGTCTGCCGAGTGTTTTGCAAGAAGAGAAAGAAAGTTGTCCAAAACAGCTTGCAATCGAATGTTCATGTGAATAGAAAAGGCAGGAGAGTGGTCAGGTACTGTTTTCTCTCAGTTGGCAAGCTGCGCACACAATCGCAGTGTTGTACAGCTTGTTTCATCACCTTTGCCAAGTTGCCGCTCTCTCCGGCTCCCGGAGACGAAGAAGCTGCTTCTTCGCGCAAAGACGATTCTGCAGCTCACAGTGCTCTGCGGTGTGCGCCTTCTGCCGAAAGAGGTCCGGGAGCGGTGCTTAGCACTGCAGAGCACCGTACCTTCGTCTTTAGCCTCTCTTCTCGTCTACATCTTAGCAAAAAGCTTTTCCACTCTGTCTGGCAAGGAGAAACTGTGCCAGCACAGAAAACATCTCCCATCGTGTTCTAGAGGCTGCACGGAGGTCTGCCGAGTGTTTTGCAAGAAGAGAAAGAAAGTTGTCCAAAACAGCTTGCAATCGAATGTTCATGTGAATAGAAAAGGCAGGAGAGTGGTCAGGTACTGTTTTCTCTCACTTGGCAAGCTGCGCACACAATCGCAGTGTTGTACAGCTTGTTTCATCACCTTTGCCAAGTTGCCGCTCTCTCCGGCTCCCGGAGACGAAGAAGCTGCTTCTTCGCGCAAAGACGATTCTGCCGCTCACAGTGCTCTGCAGTGTGTGTCTTCTGCCGAAAGAGATCCGGGAGCTGTGCTTAGCTCTGCAGAGCACCGTACCTTCGTCTTTAGCCTCTCTTCTCGTCTACATCTTAGCAAAAAGCTTTTCCACTCTGTCTGGCAAGGAGAAACTGTGCCAGCACAGAAAACATCTCCCATCGTGTTCTAGAGGCTGCACGGAGGTCTGCCGAGTGTTTTGCAAGAAGAGAAAGAAAGTTGTCCAAAACAGCTTCCAATCGAATGTTCATGTGAATAGAAAAGGCAGGAGAGTGGTCAGGTACTGTTTTCTCTCAGTTGGCAAGCTGCGCACACAATCGCAGTGTTGTACAGCTTGTTTCATCACCTTTGCCAAGTTGCCGCTCTCTCCGGCTCCCGGAGACGAAGAAGCTGCTTCTTCGCGCAAAGACGATTCTGCAGCTCACAGTGCTCTGCGGTGTGCACCTTCTGCCGAAAGAGGTCCGGGAGCGGGGCTTAGCACTGCAGAGCACCTAACCTTCGTCTTTAGCCTCTCTTCTCGTCTACATCTTAGCAAAAAGCTTTTCCACTCTGTCTGGCAAGGAGAAACTGTGCCAGCACAGAAAACATCTCCCATCGTGTTCTAGAGGCTGCACGGAGGTCTGCCGAGTGTTTTGCAAGAAGAGAAAGAAAGTTGTCCAAAACAGCTTGCAATCGAATGTTCATGTGAATAGAAAAGGCAGGAGAGTGGTCAGGTACTGTTTTCTCTCAGTTGGCAAGCTGCGCACACAATCGCAGTGTTGTACAGCTTGTTTCATCACCTTTGCGAAGCTGCCGCTCTCTCCGGCTCCCGGAGACGAAGAAGCTGCTTCTTCGCGCAAAGACGATTCTGCCGCTCACAGTGCTCTGCAGTGTGTGTCTTCTGCCGAAAGAGATCCGGGAGCTGTGCTTAGCTCTGCAGAGCACCGTACCTTCGTCTTTAGGCTCTCTTCTCGTCTACATCTTAGCAAAAAGCTTTACCACTCTGTCTGGCAAGGAGAAACTGTGCCAGCACAGAAAACATCTCCCATCGTGTTCTAGAGGCTGCACGGAGGTCTGCCGAGTGTTTTGCAAGAAGAGAAAGAAAGTTGTCCAAAACAGCTTGCAATCGAATGTTCATGTGAATAGAAAAGGCAGGAGAGTGGTCAGGTACTGTTTTCTCTCAGTTGGCAAGCTGCGCACACAATCGCAGTGTTGTACAGCTTGTTTCATCACCTTTGCCAAGTTGCCGCTCTCTCCGGCTCCCGGAGACGAAGAAGCTGCTTCTTCGCGCAAAGACGATTCTGCCGCTCACAGTGCTCTGCAGTGTGTGTCTTCTGCCGAAAGAGATCCGGGAGCTGTGCTTAGCTCTGCAGAGCACCGTACCTTCGTCTTTAGGCTCTCTTCTCGTCTACATCTTAGCAAAAAGCTTTTCCACTCTGTCTGGCAAGGAGAAACTGTGCCAGCACAGAAAACATCTCCCATCGTGTTCTAGAGGCTGCACGGAGGTCTGCCGAGTGTTTTGCAAGAAGAGAAAGAAAGTTGTCCAAAACAGCTTGCAATCGAATGTTCATGTGAATAGAAAAGGCAGGAGAGTGGTCAGGTACTGTTTTCTCTCAGTTGGCAAGCTGCGCACACAATCGCAGTGTTGTACAGCTTGTTTCATCACCTTTGCCAAGTTGCCGCTCTCTCCGGCTCCCGGAGACGAAGAAGCTGCTTCTTCGCGCAAAGACGATTCTGCCGCTCACAGTGCTCTGCAGAGTGTGTCTTCTGCCGAAAGAGATCCGGGAGCTGTGCTTAGCTTTGCAGAGCACCGTACCTTCGTCTTTAGGCTCTCTTCTCGTCTACATCTTAGCAAAAAGCTTTTCCACTCTGTCTGGCAAGGAGAAACTGTGCCAGCACAGAAAACATCTCCCATCGTGTTCTAGAGGCTGCACGGAGGTCTGCCGAGTGTTTTGCAAGAAGAGAAAGAAAGTTGTCCAAAACAGCTTGCAATCGAATGTTCATGTGAATAGAAAAGGCAGGAGAGTGGTCAGGTACTGTTTTCTCTCAGTTGGCAAGCTGCGCACACAATCGCAGTGTTGTACAGCTTGTTTCATCACCTTTGCCAAGTTGCCGCTCTCTCCGGCTCCCGGAGACGAAGAAGCTGCTTCTTCGCGCAAAGACGATTCTGCCGCTCACAGTGCTCTGCAGTGTGTGTCTTCTGCCGAAAGAGATCCGGGAGCTGTGCTTAGCTCTGCAGAGCACCGTACCTTCGTCTTTAGCCTCTCTTCTCGTCTACATCTTAGCAAAAAGCTTTTCCACTCTGTCTGGCAAGGAGAAACTGTGCCAGCACAGAAAACATCTCCCATCGTGTTCTAGAGGCTGCACGGAGGTCTGCCGAGTGTTTTGCAAGAAGAGAAAGAAAGTTGTCCAAAACAGCTTGCAATCGAATGTTCATGTGAATAGAAAAGGCAGGAGAGTGGTCAGGTACTGTTTTCTCTCAGTTGGCAAGCTGCGCACACAATCGCAGTGTTGTACAGCTTGTTTCATCACCTTTGCCAAGTTGCCGCTCTCTCCGGCTCCCGGAGACGAAGAAGCTGCTTCTTCGCGCAAAGACGATTCTGCCGCTCACAGTGCTCTGCGGTGTGTGTCTTCTGCCGAAAGAGATCCGGGAGCTGTGCTTAGCTCTGCAGAGCACCGTACCTTCGTCTTTAGCCTCTCTTCTCGTCTACATCTTAGCAAAAAGCTTTTCCACTCTGTCTGGCAAGGAGAAACTGTGCCAGCACAGAAAACATCTCCCATCGTGTTCTAGAGGCTGCACGGAGGTCTGCCGAGTGTTTTGCAAGAAGAGAAAGAAAGTTGTCCAAAACAGCTTGCAATCGAATGTTCATGTGAATAGAAAAGGCAGGAGAGTGGTCAGGTACTGTTTTCTCTCAGTTGGCAAGCTGCGCACACAATCGCAGTGTTGTACAGCTTGTTTCATCACCTTTGCCAAGCTGCCGCTCTCTCCGGCTCCCGGAGACGAAGAAGCTGCTTCTTCGCGCAAAGACGATTCTGCAGCTCACAGTGCTCTGCGGTGTGCGCCTTCTGCCGAAAGAGGTCCGGGAGCGGTGCTTAGCACTGCAGAGCACCGTACCTTCGTCTTTAGCCTCTCTTCTCGTCTACATCTTAGCAAAAAGCTTTTCCACTCTGTCTGGCAAGGAGAAACTGTGCCAGCACAGAAAACATCTCCCATCGTGTTCTAGAGGCTGCACGGAGGTCTGCCGAGTGTTTTGCAAGAAGAGAAAGAAAGTTGTCCAAAACAGCTTGCAATCGAATGTTCATGTGAATAGAAAAGGCAGGAGAGTGGTCAGGTACTGTTTTCTCTCAGTTGGCAAGCTGCGCACACAATCGCAGTGTTGTACAGCTTGTTTCATCACCTTTGCCAAGTTGCCGCTCTCTCCGGCTCCCGGAGACGAAGAAGCTGCTTCTTCGCGCAAAGACGATTCTGCCGCTCACAGTGCTCTGCGGTGTGTGTCTTCTGCCGAAAGAGATCCGGGAGCTGTGCTTAGCTCTGCAGAGCACCGTACCTTCGTCTTTAGCCTCTCTTCTCGTCTACATCTTAGCAAAAAGCTTTTCCACTCTGTCTGGCAAGGAGAAACTGTGCCAGCACAGAAAACATCTCCCATCGTGTTCTAGAGGCTGCACGGAGGTCTGCCGAGTGTTTTGCAAGAAGAGAAAGAAAGTTGTCCAAAACAGCTTGCAATCGAATGTTCATGTGAATAGAAAAGGCAGGAGAGTGGTCAGGTACTGTTTTCTCTCAGTTGGCAAGCTGCGCACACAATCGCAGTGTTGTACAGCTTGTTTCATCACCTTTGCCAAGTTGCCGCTCTCTCCGGCTCCCGGAGACGAAGAAGCTGCTTCTTCGCGCAAAGACGATTCTGCCGCTCACAGTGCTCTGCGGTGTGTGTCTTCTGCCGAAAGAGATCCGGGAGCTGTGCTTAGCTCTGCAGAGCACCGTACCTTCGTCTTTAGCCTCTCTTCTCGTCTACATCTTAGCAAAAAGCTTTTCCACTCTGTCTGGCAAGGAGAAACTGTGCCAGCACAGAAAACATCTCCCATCGTGTTCTAGAGGCTGCACGGAGGTCTGCCGAGTGTTTTGCAAGAAGAGAAAGAAAGTTGTCCAAAACAGCTTGCAATCGAATGTTCATGTGAATAGAAAAGGCAGGAGAGTGGTCAGGTACTGTTTTCTCTCAGTTGGCAAGCTGCGCACACAATCGCAGTGTTGTACAGCTTGTTTCATCACCTTTGCCAAGTTGCCGCTCTCTCCGGCTCCCGGAGACGAAGAAGCTGCTTCTTCGCGCAAAGACGATTCTGCAGCTCACAGTGCTCTGCGGTGTGTGCCTTCTGCCGAAAGAGGTCCGGGAGCGGTGCTTAGCTTTGCAGAGCACCGTACCTTCGTCTTTAGCCTCTCTTCTCGTCTACATCTTAGCAAAAAGCTTTTCCACTCTGTCTGGCAAGGAGAAACTGTGCCAGCACAGAAAACATCTCCCATCGTGTTCTAGAGGCTGCACGGAGGTCTGCCGAGTGTTTTGCAAGAAGAGAAAGAAAGTTGTCCAAAACAGCTTGCAATCGAATGTTCATGTGAATAGAAAAGGCAGGAGAGTGGTCAGGTACTGTTTTCTCTCAGTTGGCAAGCTGCGCACACAATCGCAGTGTTGTACAGCTTGTTTCATCACCTTTGCCAAGTTGCCGCTCTCTCCGGCTCCCGGAGACGAAGAAGCTGCTTCTTCGCGCAAAGACGATTCTGCCGCTCACAGTGCTCTGCAGTGTGTGTCTTCTGCCGAAAGAGATCCGGGAGCTGTGCTTAGCTCTGCAGAGCACCGTACCTTCGTCTTTAGCCTCTCTTCTCGTCTACATCTTAGCAAAAAGCTTTTCCACTCTGTCTGGCAAGGAGAAACTGTGCCAGCACAAAAAAGATCTCCCATCGTGTTCTAGAGGCTGCACGGAGGTCTGCCGAGTGTTTTGCAAGAAGAGAAAGAAAGTTGTCCAAAACAGCTTGCAATCGAATGTTCATGTGAATAGAAAAGGCAGGAGAGTGGTCAGGTACTGTTTTCTCTCAGTTGGCAAGCTGCGCACACAATGGCAGTGTTGTACAGCTTGTTTCATCACCTTTGCCAAGTTGCCGCTCTCTCCGGCTCCCGGAGACGAAGAAGCTGCTTCTTCGCGCAAAGACGATTCTGCCGCTCACAGTGCTCTGCAGTGTGTGTCTTCTGCCGAAAGAGATCCGGGAGCTGTGCTTAGCTCTGCAGAGCACCGTACCTTCGTCTTTAGGCTCTCTTCTCGTCTACATCTTAGCAAAAAGCTTTTCCACTCTGTCTGGCAAGGAGAAACTGTGCCAGCACAGAAAACATCTCCCATCGTGTTCTAGAGGCTGCACGGAGGTCTGCCGAGTGTTTTGCAAGAAGAGAAAGAAAGTTGTCCAAAACAGCTTGCAATCGAATGTTCATGTGAATAGAAAAGGCAGGAGAGTGGTCAGGTACTGTTTTCTCTCAGTTGGCAAGCTGCGCACACAATCGCAGTGTTGTACAGCTTGTTTCATCACCTTTGCCAAGTTGCCGCTCTCTCCGGCTCCCGGAGACGAAGAAGCTGCTTCTTCGCGCAAAGACGATTCTGCCGCTCACAGTGCTCTGCAGTGTGTGTCTTCTGCCGAAAGAGATCCGGGAGCTGTGCTTAGCTCTCCAGAGCACCGTACCTTCGTCTTTAGCCTCTCTTCTCGTCTACATCTTAGCAAAAAGCTTTTCCACTCTGTCTGGCAAGGAGAAACTGTGCCAGCACAGAAAACATCTCCCATCGTGTTCTAGAGGCTGCACGGAGGTCTGCCGAGTGTTTTGCAAGAAGAGAAAGAAAGTTGTCCAAAACAGCTTGCAATCGAATGTTCATGTGAATAGAAAAGGCAGGAGAGTGGTCAGGTACTGTTTTCTCTCAGTTGGCAAGCTGCGCACACAATCGCAGTGTTGTACAGCTTGTTTCATCACCTTTGCCAAGTTGCCGCTCTCTCCGGCTCCCGGAGACGAAGAAGCTGCTTCTTCGCGCAAAGACGATTCTGCCGCTCACAGTGCTCTGCAGTGTGTGTCTTCTGCCGAAAGAGGTCCGGGAGCTGTGCTTAGCACTGTAGAGCACCGTACCTTCGTCTTTAGCCTCTCTTCTCGTCTACATCTTAGCAAAAAGCTTTTCCACTCTGTCTGGCAAGGAGAAACTGTGCCAGCACAGAAAACATCTCCCATCGTGTTCTAGAGGCTGCACGGAGGTCTGCCGAGTGTTTTGCAAGAAGAGAAAGAAAGTTGTCCAAAACAGCTTGCAATCGAATGTTCATGTGAATAGAAAAGGCAGGAGAGTGGTCAGGTACTGTTTTCTCTCAGTTGGCAAGCTGCGCACACAATCGCAGTGTTGTACAGCTTGTTTCATCACCTTTGCCAAGTTGCCGCTCTCTCCGGCTCCCGGAGACGAAGAAGCTGCTTCTTCGCGCAAAGACGATTCTGCCGCTCACAGTGCTCTGCAGAGTGTGTCTTCTGCCGAAAGAGATCCGGGAGCTGTGCTTAGCTCTGCAGAGCACCGTACCTTCGTCTTTAGGCTCTCTTCTCGTCTACATCTTAGCAAAAAGCTTTTCCACTCTGTCTGGCAAGGAGAAACTGTGCCAGCACAAAAAAGATCTCCCATCGTGTTCTAGAGGCTGCACGGAGGTCTGCCGAGTGTTTTGCAAGAAGAGAAAGAAAGTTGTCCAAAACAGCTTGCAATCGAATGTTCATGTGAATAGAAAAGGCAGGAGAGTGGTCAGGTGCTGTTTTCTCTCAGTTGGCAAGCTGCGCACACAATCGCAGTGTTGTACAGCTTGTTTCATCACCTTTGCCAAGTTGCCGCTCTCTCCGGCTCCCGGAGACGAAGAAGCTGCTTCTTCGCGCAAAGACGATTCTGCCGCTCACAGTGCTCTGCAGTGTGTGTCTTCTGCCGAAAGAGATCCGGGAGCTGTGCTTAGCTCTGCAGAGCACCGTACCTTCGTCTTTAGCCTCTCTTCTCGTCTACATCTTAGCAAAAAGCTTTTCCACTCTGTCTGGCAAGGAGAAACTGTGCCAGCACAGAAAACATCTCCCATCGTGTTCTAGAGGCTGCACGGAGGTCTGCCGAGTGTTTTGCAAGAAGAGAAAGAAAGTTGTCCAAAACAGCTTGCAATCGAATGTTCATGTGAATAGAAAAGGCAGGAGAGTGGTCAGGTACTGTTTTCTCTCAGTTGGCAAGCTGCGCACACAATGGCAGTGTTGTACAGCTTGTTTCATCACCTTTGCCAAGTTGCCGCTCTCTCCGGCTCCCGGAGACGAAGAAGCTGCTTCTTCGCGCAAAGACGATTCTGCCGCTCACAGTGCTCTGCAGTGTGTGTCTTCTGCCGAAAGAGATCCGGGAGCTGTGCTTAGCTCTGCAGAGCACCGTACCTTCGTCTTTAGCCTCTCTTCTCGTCTACATCTTAGCAAAAAGCTTTTCCACTCTGTCTGGCAAGGAGAAACTGTGCCAGCACAGAAAACATCTCCCATCGTGTTCTAGAGGCTGCACGGAGGTCTGCCGAGTGTTTTGCAAGAAGAGAAAGAAAGTTGTCCAAAACAGCTTGCAATCGAATGTTCATGTGAATAGAAAAGGCAGGAGAGTGGTCAGGTACTGTTTTCTCTCAGTTGGCAAGCTGCGCACACAATGGCAGTGTTGTACAGCTTGTTTCATCACCTTTGCCAAGTTGCCGCTCTCTCCGGCTCCCGGAGACGAAGAAGCTGCTTCTTCGCGCAAAGACGATTCTGCCGCTCACAGTGCTCTGCAGTGTGTGTCTTCTGCCGAAAGAGATCCGGGAGCTGTGCTTAGCTCTGCAGAGCACCGTACCTTCGTCTTTAGGCTCTCTTCTCGTCTACATCTTAGCAAAAAGCTTTTCCACTCTGTCTGGCAAGGAGAAACTGTGCCAGCACAGAAAACATCTCCCATCGTGTTCTAGAGGCTGCACGGAGATCTGCCGAGTGTTTTGCAAGAAGAGAAAGAAAGTTGTCCAAAACAGCTTGCAATCGAATGTTCATGTGAATAGAAAAGGCAGGAGAGTGGTCAGGTACTGTTTTCTCTCAGTTGGCAAGCTGCGCACACAATCGCAGTGTTGTACAGCTTGTTTCATCACCTTTGCCAAGTTGCCGCTCTCTCCGGCTCCCGGAGACGAAGAAGCTGCTTCTTCGCGCAAAGACGATTCTGCCGCTCACAGTGCTCTGCAGTGTGTGTCTTCTGCCGAAAGAGGTCCGGGACCGGTGCTTAGCACTGTAGAGCACCGTACCTTCGTCTTTAGCCTCTCTTCTCGTCTACATCTTAGCAAAAAGCTTTTCCACTCTGGCAAGGAGAAACTGTGCCAGCACAGAAAACATCTCCCATCGTGTTCTAGAGGCTGCACGGAGGTCTGCCGAGTGTTTTGCAAGAAGAGAAAGAAAGTTGTCCAAAACAGCTTGCAATCGAATGTTCATGTGAATAGAAAAGGCAGGAGAGTGGTCAGGTACTGTTTTCTCTCAGTTGGCAAGCTGCGCACACAATCGCAGTGTTGTACAGCTTGTTTCATCACCTTTGCCAAGTTGCCGCTCTCTCCGGCTCCCGGAGACGAAGAAGCTGCTTCTTCGCGCAAAGACGATTCTGCCGCTCACAGTGCTCTGCAGAGTGTGTCTTCTGCCGAAAGAGATCCGGGAGCTGTGCTTAGCTTTGCAGAGCACCGTACCTTCGTCTTTAGGCTCTCTTCTCGTCTACATCTTAGCAAAAAGCTTTTCCACTCTGTCTGGCAAGGAGAAACTGTGCCAGCACAAAAAACATCTCCCATCGTGTTCTAGAGGCTGCACGGAGGTCTGCCGAGTGTTTTGCAAGAAGAGAAAGAAAGTTGTCCAAAACAGCTTGCAATCGAATGTTCATGTGAATAGAAAAGGCAGGAGAGTGGTCAGGTACTGTTTTCTCTCAGTTGGCAAGCTGCGCACACAATCGCAGTGTTGTACAGCTTGTTTCATCACCTTTGCCAAGTTGCCGCTCTCTCCGGCTCCCGGAGACGAAGAAGCTGCTTCTTCGCGCAAAGACGATTCTGCCGCTCACAGTGCTCTGCAGTGTGTGTCTTCTGCCGAAAGAGATCCGGGAGCTTTGCTTAGCTCTGCAGAGCACCGTACCTTCGTCTTTAGGCTCTCTTCTCGTCTACATCTTAGCAAAAAGCTTTTCCACTCTGTCTGGCAAGGAGAAACTGTGCCAGCACAGAAAACATCTCCCATCGTGTTCTAGAGGCTGCACGGAGGTCTGCCGAGTGTTTTGCAAGAAGAGAAAGAAAGTTGTCCAAAACAGCTTGCAATCGAATGTTCATGTGAATAGAAAAGGCAGGAGAGTGGTCAGGTACTGTTTTCTCTCAGTTGGCAAGCTGCGCACACAATGGCAGTGTTGTACAGCTTGTTTCATCACCTTTGCCAAGTTGCCGCTCTCTCCGGCTCCCGGAGACGAAGAAGCTGCTTCTTCGCGCAAAGACGATTCTGCCGCTCACAGTGCTCTGCAGTGTGTGTCTTCTGCCGAAAGAGATCCGGGAGCTGTGCTTAGCTCTGCAGAGCACCGTACCTTCGTCTTTAGGCTCTCTTCTCGTCTACATCTTAGCAAAAAGCTTTTCCACTCTGTCTGGCAAGGAGAAACTGTGCCAGCACAGAAAACATCTCCCATCGTGTTCTAGAGGCTGCACGGAGGTCTGCCGAGTGTTTTGCAAGAAGAGAAAGAAAGTTGTCCAAAACAGCTTGCAATCGAATGTTCATGTGAATAGAAAAGGCAGGAGAGTGGTCAGGTACTGTTTTCTCTCAGTTGGCAAGCTGCGCACACAATCGCAGTGTTGTACAGCTTGTTTCATCACCTTTGCCAAGTTGCCGCTCTCTCCGGCTCCCGGAGACGAAGAAGCTGCTTCTTCGCGCAAAGACGATTCTGCCGCTCACAGTGCTCTGCAGTGTGTGTCTTCTGCCGAAAGAGATCCGGGAGCTGTGCTTAGCTCTGCAGAGCACCGTACCTTCGTCTTTAGCCTCTCTTCTCGTCTACATCTTAGCAAAAAGCTTTTCCACTCTGTCTGGCAAGGAGAAACTGTGCCAGCACAGAAAACATCTCCCATCGTGTTCTAGAGGCTGCACGGAGGTCTGCCGAGTGTTTTGCAAGAAGAGAAAGAAAGTTGTCCAAAACAGCTTGCAATCGAATGTTCATGTGAATAGAAAAGGCAGGAGAGTGGTCAGGTACTGTTTTCTCTCAGTTGGCAAGCTGCGCACACAATCGCAGTGTTGTACAGCTTGTTTCATCACCTTTGCCAAGTTGCCGCTCTCTCCGGCTCCCGGAGACGAAGAAGCTGCTTCTTCGCGCAAAGACGATTCTGCCGCTCACTGTGCTCTGCAGTGTGTGTCTTCTGCCGAAAGAGATCCGGGAGCTGTGCGTAGCTCTGCAGAGCACCGTACCTTCGTCTTTAGCCTCTCTTCTCGTCTACATCTTAGCAAAAAGCTTTTCCACTCTGTCTGGCAAGGAGAAACTGTGCCAGCACAGAAAACATCTCCCATCGTGTTCTAGAGGCTGCA